>NC_092863.1:68786486-68809244 GCF_032062135.1 Pyxicephalus adspersus
ATATATATATATATATATATATATATATATATATATAGATAGAATCTGTTCCTAAAAAAATCCTAAAAGTAATAAAGTTATGTATGCACCAGGGCAGCCACGAAAACAATAATTTTAACAGAACATCAACAATGATAGCCTTTATATTTTCTCAGCAGCCGAAAAAGAAAATCCTTCCTCCTGCGATGGACAGATACTAAATGCTACTAAAATCAATACCATGTAATGGACAAAAGCTCTTTTTTTTTTTTTTTTTTTTTAAACCATCCTATTTTAATGAATGCATTAGGTCTTACGAGAGCCAACAAATATTTAGACTTGTAGAGAATATTTTTTTTAACAGATTGTAACATGGGGTTGGATGTAGATAGAAGTCTGTAATAGAACATGGGAGCTCGGTGCCAACCCTTCACAATATTTGATTGTTTTGTATGCCGCTATCCCCATACAAAACAGCAGTGTCATTGGATGCCCATCATTAGGGCTCATCCCCACTTGTGAGTTGCAGAAACTCATGCATTATTGCAACATACATCAAACTAAAAGACATGTTTTAGCCTCTGCGTTGCAAAAGAAAGTACATTTTTGTCTGGTTGAGTTACCCAGTCAAATGAATAGGCTGTGGAATGCAAACTACAGTAACCTGAAAAAAAAAATTAAAAGGTAGGACCAGTTAAAGTGGAGCCTTTACATGAAATGTAATAATTTTTAGATTGTAGAGCAGGGAATGTGAGCTGTCTTTTCAGCACATAAATATAAAGCTTTGGTGAGCAGTCTAGTGAGAGATGTAAGAAGTGCTAGACAAGGAGTCTACAATAGTGAGACGTCACCTTGTGCATTGAGGGTATAGAAAGGAAGTGTTTGCAGGAAGTCATCTGCCAAATGTTTTTAGAACACCAACTCCTTACTGAGCCCCTTGTATTGAATACATATACACTCTTTAGGGTGCATCCTTCAGTCATGTCACATCCCTTGCCTATATGCATACACTATACAATGCAAATTTTAATGTACAAAGACAATTTTACAGCTTTTCCCCTATTCAATGTACATAATTCCTTGTACTATGTATCCCCTCATCATTGTACATTAGCCTCTACCATACAACCTCTGGATATTGTGCTGTAACTCTGTAGCCTCGCCATTTGGCTTGTATACAGGTCAAGTTTAGGTTTAGTTTTGCACAAACAGATGTACACTATGCAGCTCACATTGCACCATTCTATTCTTGCATGCCCTGTACATTATATACTGCACATTATTCCTTCCTGAAAATAAAAATGAGAAATGTCTGCAGCACTGCTGAACGCTCACTCACCAACCACCGTGTATCTAAGAATAAGCTTTATTAGCTGCAAGGTTTCTGGAATGATAACCTTCTTTTATCTGCACTATACAGATTTAACGAAATTCCAATATTAAAATATAGAACAGACCAAAGTGGGAGGTGAATAATAACCGTACATTGTCCAGATTTAAATACAACACTTCATATTTTTATTTCTGCATAAGGCTACCCATAGGTTCTCTTAAAGTAGAAAAAGAAAGTGTCTTCCTTATAACAATTATAATGTTTATATCGGCTGTGCTCATCATAAAGCCCGGCCACACTGAGAATATACCGGTACATATTTTTATAAACTTTATGACTACTGATCTCTACGAGGACATCCGCAATAAAGATTCTCTGCTCGTCCGCTTGACAGTGTAACAGATGAATCATCTTATAAAGATATATATGTAGAGGAAAGGATAAATGAAATTTAGGTGCAGCCTCGTGCAATATATCTTCACCATCAGCGTGTGGTTTTTGGTACAGTTGCCTGGTAATGGTATATGAGGCCCTTCCTGAACAAAGAGCATCATCAATACTTCAAGATGATAGCAGTCAAACGGCAAAATATATTACATTTTGTGTTCCTCCCATCAATGGGTCCTTTTCTGTGTCCTTAAATCGTTCAAAATGAATAGAGGGCTACCTGTATGATAGATCCTTATTAAATGTTTGCACTTCATTAAATATCACCTCAACCTTTTTCATGTCACTGAAAAGCATTTTATTTCTAATATAATCATATGTAATAATAATGAGAATAATTATAATAAAGGGCAAAGTACACTGAAGACTATATTATAGTAGTGCTTCACATCGGTCTGTCCTGCACGCTTCCTATAAATTTGCTATGGATAGTAATCCCAAAGTGTCACTTTTGGGCAATAGTAATAACCTGGTGGAATTTTTGGCCATCTCTGTGCTACTGTAAATATTCTATAACTTTCTGTCCCAGAGACAAATCAGGAAGTGGGAGGAAATCTTTACCCTCTATTACAGTTATCATTGTCTTCCCAATGGAAGATTTCCATCTATTCTGGTTAGAACTCCAATTATTTATTTTAGCTTCTCTTCCAGTTCCAGATCACCAGAGAGAATGAATGACGTTTTGACATTAGCAGGAAACCCCAGCACTGATTCTTGTACTTTTACTTTCTTCTTACTAAATTAAATGAGAAAAAAACATGAATGTGCTGATTTGTCAATGCTTGCCATTGCTAATTTTTGTTCAAAAACTGCATATTTAAAAAAGGTTAAAAGAATGTTAAAAAAAACATTTATATCATGACAGCAGAACAAGCATTTGGCACAGGTTTAGGGTCCCCTCAAGCAAATATTACCATACAGCTCTGTTGTGCTGTATTGCGGGGTCATTGGCCCCAACATATATGCTGCACTGCAGTATCTGTGCACAGCCATTTATTGGTCCATTACGATGTGTTAGCAGCTCATTATTAAACTATTGTTCAATAATGTGTGTAAATAGCCCTCAAACATTTCTGAAGATACCATCTACTGCCATTTCTGTTCAATCCTATAGAGACCCAAGGTAGTACTTCTGCTTCCCTAAAAGATTGATGGGAACAGACTAGGATCTCAGCAAATATTACAGTTACATTAAATTGATATCCATATTTCAAGATAATTATTTTAACGAATTGTTAAGGAATCTTTTACAGGCCCCACAGGTGGATATCATGAATAAGTGAAGTACACACAGGGGTGCTTGACAAACCCTGGCTTTTATAAACAGGACCCTTCTTCAATAACATTTCAATAACCTAATCTGACCAAATAATCCAATCTGTATTTCCAGGCAACCTGGAAAATGGAAGGACTGAACGAATTATGTTGATGACACAACCTCATCCATGATGCCCCCAGATGATCCATGTTCCAATTCATATTAAGAGCCCAGGACTGTAACCCCTAGTACGAGTATTATGGACTTTTTATAGATAAGTTTGTCCTTTGCAGCAATACAAAAAGAATTTAATAGGGACTCCCTTTTTCCTGTGCACACATGGGGTAACCAGAACTGTAAAACAAGCATGGAGGAAAATAAATACAATGACAAAGACTGGTCTGTATCTTTTATCCACATTTTATGATAACAATTACAAGCTATATATATAGCTACTTTCATTCTGCCTGCATTTCATGAGCGTCTGAACAGGGCTCCGCCTTCACCTTTCTATCAGACGTTTACCTGGCAGACTCCATCATAAAATACATAAGTGTTGTAGATAATCAGTACACATATTACAGTGCCAGCACCAAACATATTAGACACATGTATGAAGGCGAGAGAGAAGAGGCAATCATTACCCTACCACTCATATTGTAAAGGTTTCCATTCATTTGCAAATAAGGCATAGCAAAAAATCCTGAAAATGCAAATTGTACCAACAAGGAGGAAGCTAGGCATACAGAGATGCCAGTGTCCAGGCACAAGAGTTTTATTTTCCTTTTATTCTGGTATAAACACACAAGCCTTGGTCACCTGAGCTCACATTTATACTCGTACAGAGACAGGAAAAGGAGTGTAATCAGATGCCTCCAGTACCAATTCTGCAAAGATCCACTGTCTGGAGCTGTGTGGTGAGTGCCAATAGAGATTGGGATCTGCTCATGGGTTACGGAAAGTACTAATTTTTCCTAATATGATCCAGGGCTGTCATTTCTACATATAAGACAAGAGCACAGGTAATGAAATCAAATGTATGAGGATTTCAAAGGTTTTAGTTACAATCTTAAAGGCAAAATATCTAAAGCACAGTGCTGCACAGACCAAGCATTATTCACCGAGCTACCACTGAAAGAGAGAGAACTTTGAGAAAGGTAAATGGAGGCCATTGGAGGACATGCATTGGGATTGTGTCCATGGGTGAATGCAATTTGCATTCCTCCCATTTTTATTTGATATTAGGTTGGATGATTCTAATCATCTCATTACGGACAGGTAAACTGAACCTCCTTGCTGACCTGCTTGTGCATTCTGAATGACTTTTATGGGGACAAAAGCTTTTCAGATAGAGACAAATCCTGTCAAAAAGGTTCTTAATCCCATTTTACTGACTATGGGCAATGAATAGGATTACTTTTTAAGTAAAGCTGTGCCAATTCTTAAGACAATAAAGTTCCTACATAGTCCCAACAAATACTAAAATTGCTTCAAAATAAGCCATCACTGACCTCTCTAGCCGCATATACTGTGAAGTAATTCCTTCTCAAAAGTTCCTCTGAAGAAAGACTCTTTTCAGCCGGTTTGTACCAGTCGTTGCCTTTCATTTGTACTTTAATTGAATGGGAAATGACAGTGAGAATGAATCAGAATTCTGTCACCTCACATGACATTTCATGCCATGTGTTTTGTCTAATACTACATCAGTGGACTTCCTTTCATCATTTTAATGGTTCTAAATCTTATTAAAAAGGGATTTGCATATAGCAGCGATTACGGTCGTTCACTCTATTTGACAGCTTTAGTTAATACAACCATAATAAAATACGCCTGCTGAGCTCACCTGGTCATTTTCTTCTGGAAATTGTTCTCCTGTAACTCTGGATATAGTAATGATAACATTACTCTGCATGCTGCATATAGAACACCCAAATATTAACCTAGAAATGTGTGCCCCAAATACCAGAACACAGAGAGTTCACATATTTTCATGCCATCACTAATAGGTTGGAAGGTCTTTTCCTTAAACCTTTACATTAAACCATTACTTTTACTGAACTTGCCTAATGCAGGTAACACAGCTGTGGATGTCAGAGTATTGGTGGTATTATTGTCAACCCATTACGGGAGCGGTCTGCATTTGTGGCAGGGGCATCAAATATGACATATATACTGTGCTCAATCCAGAATTTTTTTTTTTAGCTGGGTGGGAAGAAATTTTAGGCAGGTGGCAGCCCCTGTTTTATTATACAGAATTTATATAGCGCCAACATATTACACAGCGCTGTACATTAAATAGGTATTGTGACCTAACTGTTCAGTAACCACCCAAAATCAGTCAGGTGGTTACTGAAATGTGCTGGGTGGTGCACCCAGGTAAAAGGGCACGGGGAGAACACGGATATAGATACGTGTATGTATGGAGATGTGTAGAATATACCCAAAACTGTGCCCACACATCCACATATTATGTGCCCAGAAATCAGGGATGTCCAAAAAAATCTAGCAGATCCCATTGATATACATTTTAGGAAAATACAAAGCCTTATTTGGTAAATCTTTTAATAAAAACCCTATTTTTAATATTTTAGGCAGACAAACCCATAACAAAAGAAAAATAATAAAGAAAACTAAAGTTGAAATATTTCTTGGTTGCAAAAACAATGCAAAAAAATCATCAAAATGATATTGAGCGGGGAAGAGGAAAAAAATATGCAAAGCCACTTAAGAGTCTAACTGTGGGTTTATAAAAGGTTAATAAGGAATGAATAGAGAGAATGACACTGGTATTTGTCAGCATGAATGGCAGAGGGAAGGAACAGCCACATGGAGGATGGTAGACACACAATGCGAATACTGCAAACCTCAGAGTAATGTTACCATACCCTGGCCACAAGCTGGGGATACCAGAAGTGCACTAACCACACCGGTTTTAGGTAACTACCGGTCAAAGCCGTGATATTAGTAAGTCAAAGGGAGGAAAACACAGAGTTCAGCAGGGGACACGAGATAAACTAAGTTTGTAAAGAAAACTTTAGCTCACAATTCAGGTACTGTTGTTATTCAACTTACATTTCAGGCCAGCATTACACTGGGGCTGCTGTTCTGCTTCTGCTAGTACAGTGACCAGCAGGCTGGGTTTATTAAAGGATTGGATGACCGGCATGTCTTTCTGTAAAGTCATTTTTACGTGCATGTTTGTTCCAGGTACAGAACACAGACTATGGATTCCTAAACCTAATGTAGAGTCAGTGCTGTACTTCACAAAACAATAAAAGAGAAGTTGCTCAATGTTGAATCATGCAAAACTCTCCAGGAAGCAAATGCCAGATCTCCAAGTATAAAGGGTAAAATGAATTGGAAAAAAGTAACCAGCGTAAAATGTGTCCTGGCAAGCATTAACCTATAACTGGGTGCTTTTTTATATTATCTAGTGCTGTCCAATAAAGAGACCCTTTCATTGCTCACTAATTCTCATGTTCTATGCAGAAGGGTTGACGTTGGCACCTAGATGCACCCCTTGCTTTATTAAAGTGGAGTGCTGTACCAGAGATAGCGGTCCTGCTCATTCCACATACTTCACCTGTAAATGCCAACGCTCCTCTGTACAGCCCCATCCCCCACCTCCAAGCATTGCACCAGTGATGAGCTGAATGCAGCACAAATCTCCCCCCTATGATGGGCACTATGGAATCCCCATAGGAGGTGGCAGGGAAGGGTGTGCTTGAGTCCAAGGTCAGGGGCCGGGTTAGGGTTCTCCGCTCCGGCTATAGATGACGTTCTAACAATACTGAGCGAGGAGCTGGCACAAGGCTCTGAGGAGATGAAACACTGACACCAGTAGAAAACATAACGCGAGTCACAACATTGCGCCTGTTTTTCTGCACCCATTGAACAAACGCTGCTAAAACCCAAAACAACAAATTTCCGCTGACAGCTAGAAGAGAAATTATGAAAACATTTACTACATAGAGATACACAAACACTGCAAATATTCCGGGATGACAAGACTGGTGAAATGTAGAATGCGGAGGGATGGGAGATCTATAAAATTACAGAGAGGATGAGGGGTACAAAGGAGATTCTGCACAGATCTCTATGGATCATGTATACAATGCAGAGGTCGGGGTCATCACATCACCCACTGAATATAATAAAGTTTGGGGCAGACCAGGACACTTCTTGACATTGTCTTTATAATGTAACCTTGTGATCCCCCGCCGGCTCCATATCTGTGCAATGTGAAGGTAACGAGCGCCTGGCAGCGCGGTGCCATCATTGGGGAGGACGCTGTAAATACACGTGCGAGGTTTAATGACGGCCCATTTCTGCTGCACTATACAACACATGCGCATGCAGAAACACATGTGCACAGCACACGTTCCAATTAATCCGCACACAACTATACCCAGCTAATTGTGCAGAAGTTATGTGGAACAAATCACACAACATGGCCATCATCTCCAGAGGAGTGCGGGGTCAGGATCCCTCCATTAGATGCCCCAGCTATAGATGTTATACCACCAGATACCCCACACTGGGGGAGGTCAGTACACAGAGAGAATGGGGGTCATCTATAGGTACCATGTATATATTAGGCGGGGTATAGAAGGTGATGTATTTGCGGTCTGTATACCATTAGGGAGATTTCTCTTGGTGTCCTACATACATGGAAGGAAACAGGAAGTCAGAGGAAATCTCCCCCACTGGCAGCAAGAAAAACCAGACAGGGGGTCCAAGTCTTCCCAGCGTCATTCAAAAGTTTGCTTCTAGATAGAAAACTCAGCAGAATGGTTAATCTATAATATAGTGAATGACTGGCGTGTAGTGTCCCCAGATCCCTGGACCAGTATTTGTGTCACCCCCAGCCTGGTGAGCAGAGGAAGTGTCCCCCTAGGTGTAAATCCCCGGCCATCCCCCCTGACGTGTCAGCACCTCCATGCTGCATCCTCCTACCTGACACGGTCATCCCTCACACAAAGGAGCGGAGCAGCGCTGTCCGGGCCGCATGCACACACATGAAACTTCCGCAGCCCTGTGAGGAGCAGAGAGGGCGGGGAGACAGTAGCACGCCTCTACCCTGCGATGAGTTTAGGTCGCGTTGGAAACGCCGCACGGCTACTGCCACATACTTCACATATCGATGCTTTTTGATCCCTTGGGCGCACCGTACCTAAAGTGCCCTCATGTAAAATGGCGAGAGGGGCGCCATACCACGTGACTGTCAGCTTTGGCGCATGGGGAGGAGGAGCTGATATGTTGCGGTGCAGTCTGGTTTTTGGGATGAGAAGTTATTGTGAGTTGTCATTGAGAGCTGTGTGTGTGATATTAATGACCATACAAATGTCTGGCTTCAGTATACTCCTGGAACAAATACAAATATTCATAGCAAATGAAAGTGAGGAAAAGTCTGTTTTCTGTATTGGGGTTTGAAAAGATGCAACCCAATAGAATGACCAGGGAGCCAGGCAGATAATATCTGTATCTAGTGAGGGCGGCCTGTGTATTGGTGTCATGGCTGTGTCTGGTAGCAGATTTATATGCCTGCTTTAGAATTTAATATTTGCAGTATTTCCCCAGAAGTTTTGTGGGTGAGAAGTTGTGGGGGATGACGGCGGGTATATGGTGATTAGACTTCTCATCTGGACTGCGGATCTGGGTGGTGAGCCCAGATAAAAGGGTCTGGGGAGGACACAGAAGTGTTCAGCTATCTCCGGATCTCATATACTATGTAGGCAATGTGTGAATTCTGAGCTCTCTATGTAACTCCGGGGTCACAATTGTCATCCTGTGATAGCTCACCATTCCCAGGATTGCTAGAGAGTCAGACAACTAGAGAGATGAACCTGAGATCAGAACGTGTGAAGTTTCTGCTATGGAAAAATACACGCTGAACCACTGTAACATAGAGACAAAGCCACATTGTCTGACAGAGCCCACGGCAACTGTTCTCTCTGCAGGAAGTTGGCTAAATATCCTACAATGCCGGTGTCACACGAGTGCAAGAATACTGCGCCAAGCACCTTGGAAGACCTCATGGAGGAGAGGCTGGGGGCAGAACAAGGCACTGGTATAGTGCTGGAACATGGGCACATGAAGGTACACGTCCTTGATGTCCACAGAAGGCAAGAAATCTCCCTGGTCAGGAGAGACGACCACAGACCTAATGGATTCCATTTCTGGGACTGAATATTACATTCAGAACTAAGAGGTCAAAAATGATGCCTCCTTTGGGTTCAGGAACGATAGCAAAATCCTTGAAATCATTCTGCCTCAGGAACTAAGGTAATGACACCTTGTTCCTGGAGACCTAAGAGGCATTGTTGGAGGTTTAATAATCGGTGCAGGAAAGATGAAGGTGGGAAACTAAGGAGAAGCCCGGACGAAAAACTTGTTTGTATCTGTGCAATACCAACTTCTGAACACAGGCCTCAGGGATGCAGGTTGTCAAAAGGTCCACAAAGGTTATCAAATGTCCTACCACAGGGAATAGTGGTGGTGTGCTGAGAAAGGATTCTCCAAAGATTTGGCAGGTTTGACATGTCATTCCTTCTAAGTGGATGGGGAACTAGGTTTGGAAGGGTGGAAAAATAAAGACGTTTCTTAATAATCTGGAAGTTTAAAGACTTACAATCTACTTCTTAAGCTGCTCAATGTAAGGAAGATGGATGCTCTTGCCACTAGCAGCATCCTTAATAACAGATTCCAGATTTTGGCCTAAAAGATGTTCCTCACAGGCCATGCGGATCAAACACTTGTTGTATAAAGGCTCCACAGTCCAGCATTTTAACCAAAGTTCCCAACATGTATGTACTACCAAAATCTCTCTGCAAGAAATGAGATGGGAAGTTTCCAACAAATTAGTACAACTGAAATTTAAAGTTACAACCATTTGCTTCACAAGTTTATAAAGGGGACATCATCTTCAGTAGTGGTTGAATCCCATAAAAGTCTCACTTTACAAACTTAAAGTTTAGGCATTTGGTATTACAGAAATGGACAGGCGATGTCCCTTTCTGCCTGACTGATGGTGCCGTTGAAATGTAAAAAAGCTGAGCTGTGCAAGCACAGTGTCAGCTTTGGATGCCAGGAAAACCAGCAAACTCAGCTCCCTTGCATGTGTCAGCACAGCCAATCAACATAACTAAAGGGGAAGAACAAGGAAAAGGAACAAGAAGGGGGCACCCCATGATGGAATGGATAGGTGAGTCGCAGTGCTTTAGTTTCACTTTAAGGAGTTTGACCAGTCAGCCATTGTTTGACAAAATAAACTCACAGAATCTGCATGTATGGGCATGGGTCTATAATAAGCATCAGCAATTAAAATGGTTTGTAGAACTAACAACCATTAGATTCAATAAAACTCTCCGTTCTTATTGTTACATGTAGGAGCTCATATAGTGCCTTGTAAAAGTATTCCTGCCCCTGGGCATCAAGTCCTGAATTGGTATTCATGCCCCTCTGTGTAGAGCCTTGAATAAGTATGAATCCCTCTTGGTGTTTTTCCTGTTTGGTTACTTTAAAACCTGGAATTACAATTGATTTTCATTCAAACTTCATGTAATGAACCTAACAAAATAAAATTTGGTATTGCAATAAAGGTAAAATAAATTGTATATAAAACATTGTGAAACAATGAAACATTTTAAGTGTATATGTAATTTTCCAATTTGCTATCAACCCCCTAAATAGTTTTCTGGTCCAAGCAAAAATTAATTAATTAGCTGATTAGGGTCCACCTGTGCAATCACAGTGTTGCATGATGTCTGTATATATGCCAGTATGCTGGAAATGACTCTGCAACACCACTAAGCAAACCATATGGGGACCGAAGAACACTCAAGACAAAGTCATGGAGAAGTATAGATCAGGTGTGAGTTACAAAAATATATTCCAAACATTAAATATCCCACTGAGTACCATTACCAAAATGGAAAGAATATGGAATTGCTGCAAACCTGACAAGAGAAAGCTCCCCACCAAGACTCACAAACTGGACAAGGAGGGCATTATCCAGGGATGCCAAAGACTGCAAGGATAACCATAAGGAAGCTGCAAAGTTCCACAGCAAAGACCGAAGTATCCCTTCTAGGACCACTTTAAGCCATACACTACAAAAAGTGGAGCTTTATGGAAGTGTGGCCAAGAATAATTGCTTGAAGAAAAAAAAAGAAAACAAGTTTGGAGTTTCCAGCAGCATGTAAAAGACTCCCCATGGGAAGAACACATGGGAGAAGATTACTTGTCCAGACAAGACTAAAATTGAACGTTATGGACATTATGTGGAATGCCCAGCACTTCCTATCAGCTTGGGCTCATCATTCCCATACTGAAGCATGGTGGTGGCAGCATCATATTTTTATGTGGCAGGTGCAAGAAATCACTTTAGAATTGACAGAAAGATGGATGCCAATGTATTTAGAGCAGTTCCTGAGGCAGCTTGGTTTCAGAGTGCCAGAGATTTGAGTCAAAGCTCTACCTCCCAGGTAAACATTTTAATGTCTTGGAATGGCCTAGCCAAAGCCCAGACCTCCATCCAAATGAAAATCTGTGGCATGACTTGAAGATTGTGGTACACTAATGGAACCCATGTACTTGCAGCAGTTGGTGCAGTTTTGTCTTGAGGAACAGGCAAAACGCCCCAAGGCTGGGTGTGCTAAGCTAATAATAGAGACATAACCCAAGATACTTGGCTCCACATAGAAATGACTTGGGGAGGAGGGGTGAATACCTATGCACTCTTACGATTTCTGTTTTTTTATCCTAATTATTATTTGTGTCCTGATAAAAAAAATATTTTGCACCTTTGGTGATTGGCATGTTGTAATGTAACAAATATTACATTCATGGAAGGGGACAACAATTTTCGCAAGGCACTGTACATGAAGATCTCAGGACAGCATCAGTGAATATCCTACTCTTATAATAATAGTGTGAATATTTAAAATTTTTAGATATTATTATTTTTTTTAATTTCCAAGTAAATGACAATGTCCTTAAGCTTTTAGTTCAGGTTTGGATTTCTGTGAACCGACTAATATTATTTTTATAGGGTAATCTTCTGTCTGACCAGGAATCCCTTTATTATTCACAATGCAGTACATGCTTGACAGAGTTCTTTGTCCCCATAGTTTTCATACTGTGGCCAGTAAAAACGAACAGATTCCTGTCTGGGATAGTCAGCCACAAGGGTTCATTATAAAAAGGACATAGTAGGTAAAACAATTGTAGATTAGTTATAACTACAAAAAAACAACCAACCAACAATGGTATCTAACAGGATGCTTGAATGTAAGTTAACATTACCAAACATTTCCCTTCTTTGGGCTGGTTCAGTTTTGCATTTTTAATGAAGGTAAAGTTGGTCTTCCATGCAAAAACCTAAATTTGAACAAAAAGAAAAAAACTTCAGCCTTAAATTCCATACTGAAAGTTTATGCAAAACTCCATTAATATTCAATTGTGACATATTGAATAGAGCCATCTGATATAATTTATATTATAAACTGTATTTGCAGATATAGAGTTCAGTTCTCTTCAGGGTTGTTTTTTTACTATATTATTGTTTGCTTGATAAAAGTAAAAGTATATGAAGTTTCATTTGAAACTTGGATAACGTCTAAGGTACAGTTTTTCCCAAAATGGAGAAACTGTGCGTGAAATACTAAGTACACTCCATGACTTATTAGCTTGCAGAACCATCTTTAGCAAAAATAACAAAAGTAATAATTTTCTTTCTGATTTTATTCATCTCTCATGTTGTGAAGAAATTTTGGCTCACTCCTCTTTACTTTAGTTCATTGAAGTTTGTAGGCATTCGTTTATACAAAGTCAACCACACAATTTCAGTCCTGAGGACTAGTTTGTCTAGGCCATTCTAACACCTTGATTCTTTCCTGCTTCAGCCATTCTGTTTTAGATTTGCTGATGCGTTTGGAATCATTGTCCTGTTGCATGACCTAATTTCTGCCAAGCTTTAGCCGTCAGGCAGATGGCCTCACATTTGAGCCGATACTATACAGAGGAGTTCATGATGGATTCAAAACCTTCAAGAAGCCCAGGTCCTGTGGCACAAAACAAGCCCATCCAAAATGCTGATATGCCGTGTTTTTTTTCACCAAACATCTCCCACTTTGGTCCTATTACGGAAGCAGGTAAATATGTAAAGGTCACATTAACAATCTCTAGGATAAACAATATGCTATATAATAAAACTGAAGATGAAAGTTTATTTACTATAGATTGGAGGTGCTCTTGTTCTTTATCAACCTAAGACTTGGGCTCTTTTGCATGTGTGAATTGATTGAGTCTGATGTGTTATATTGCTCATATACCTAATTCTTATTACATGAATGTGAATTTATTTTGAGGCTTTCTCACTGCTAGAGAAGAGACTTAAAAGCACTTTTACACAATTGGGAAGAACAGGTGGGATTTGTACTGGGTTCAAGGCTGGAGAAACCAAGTTAGACCCATGGTGAGCAATCACCATATATCCTATTGGATCAAGCTTGAATGTAATTTATAAATAAAGTAAAAAGACTGATAGATATGAAAATTTAATGTAAACCGCTATAAACATTTTCCTGGTAAATACCCAGGAATTATATTTGAAGTAAAATCTGTAGGGATTGTTAATCTCTCTAAATCTAACAAACCTCGATACAGCTCATTGTCTTCTGTCTGCCCGGCAGATAACTCCTGTACTGGGATTCTGGCACTGACCCTATCTCCCATCACACTGACCACATTTCTAAATATTTATGGGCAGTCCAGCCAAAATTCTTTCCTTTCTTTGTGTTCCCACAGCTCAGATAGTTTCTGCTGAAATATCAACATTAGTAAAAGTTCAGTAAGTAAACCACAGATAGCATCTAAAATTGAAGTTCTGTGAGAAATAAGTCAGACTTATTGACTCAAATATTATTTCTCCTCTATCTCCATATTGCATTTACTGAGATGTACCAGTACTGGAATTAAATTGTAGAATATCACATTACTTGCATAAAGACCTCAAGTAAATCTTCCTGTATAATGTCAATTAAGTGAAGACAAATAAATGATAAAAAACAGTAGTATGCCGCCACAACTCTAATACAATCAGCTGTACAATAAAATTAGCCGTATGAGTGACAGAACACTAATAAAGTGACAGCTTAGTTCCTTGGCTATATGTATCAAATTATTTTAATATTCTTTCCCTATATATACTGCAAAAAAGACAAGGAAATATTTTTGGTGTAGTGGTAAATATGATTATTTCATGTTCTAATTTTAGGGCAGCAACTTGGCAGCAGCCATCAGCGCAACATCCTCACGGCTAGAGGTTCTGACTGCTGCTTGGATTCTGCACCTTAGCACTTCTCAGGACTCACAGCACCATTGTGCAAGCTGTAGCGCCCCCTAAAGGTTCTGTCTCTTCCAGAGTGTCAGAGTGCATCCATGGAAGTTACATGATTCATGCCTGCGAAGATCTGAAAGAGGACCAGGTAAAGATGTTGGTACCCATAACAAAGAAAGAGGAGGTATGTAGGTTGAATGTAATTAAAACATTGTGATCAGGCAGGTAGGTTTATTTTATTTCAGAAATGACAAACGACCTGCCTGCTCAACTAGTTCAGTTGAATTCTTAATCTTTATTAATTATTATTATTAAATATTAATTATTTATTAATTATTACAGGTCTTTACCTGTAAGGGGATAATAAGAGGAACTTGAAAACACATAATCTTCATTTTGTTACTTTCTTAGATCCAAGATCATTCAAAAAGCAAGGAAACCCATTCCTTCATCTAAAAGCAAAGGATGCCAATATCACGTACAAACTCCAAAGTAGTCTTATTTTAATGCTCTGCGAACACTTTATTACACAAAGTACATTCAGTTTCTGAAAATAGTGTTCTAAACAGTGTAACCAGCTAAAAATAAGACATCCCAATAACACAAAAAAATTAAATAGTTTTCTCTTTTTTTCTTTTCTTTTTGGACACAATATCATATCGTGAATTTAAAAAAATAGAAGAAATTTAGCAGCTTTGCATTTATGTGGCACACGTCTTTGTACTGCAAATATTCGTGACTTTAAAGGCAAGAAAATAATATATTTCTATGTTGGCAGTTAAAGTGCTATTGGAAAAGCAGAGGAATGCCTTCAAACCATGAAAAAGAAGTTGTAATAAAACAAAAAACATGAATTACGTATTCTTTCTACACTATCTATAGTGATAACAAAATTGCTCTGAATGTTCACATAAAGACTACAACAGCACTCAGAAGGGAAAGGAAAGAAAACCATGACACTTGTACTGCCCACAAAGACTAGTACAGTTACAATTAAATACACAATCTTAAACGTGCTAGAGGGCGAAGGACTGAGTGGAAGTCGTTGTTTTTTCAGGAAGATGATGATGCTGCTGCTGCTACTGGTATAGGGGGCGCCGAATATTCCTCTTCTGAATCTGAGCCGTCATCATCATCTATGTCTATGTTATAAAAAAAAGAAATGTTAAATATTTTTTCACCTTAGAATGCTCAATAAAGATGCAATTACATTAAAATGTCAGCAATTCTGACACTTCCAAGTGCAAGCATGGCTGATCTTACATCCTTGCAGGTCATTAGTCCTTTTATGATGTCATGACTATGTGACTTCATTGGAAGCCGCTATAACATATGAAATGGAATACATGAACAACCACTAGAGGACACAGAGTTGTGATACTGACAGGTTTCTTGGATGATGTATATCATATACAATAAATAACATTATTATTAACATTATTCGGTGTTAGTTGGGGTTTTAATAAAAATATAAACTAGATCACTGTCTTTAGAAAATTAGGTTTCATAGAAAGTTTAGATACAACTATCGCATCCATGCCTGCCTGCCGCTTCTCTTTGTCTTTCTAATGTTTTGCAAAGCAACTTTTTCCTAGTGTAATGTTACAAAGAAAGACATTTAAAAACATAGAATGGATATTGCTATTGTTCTCTTCAAGGTTATTTGCTACTGTGGCCTAGATTAATAAATTCCAGGCCATAATGTGTAGCCTGTGGCATCTTATTTTTAGCTCTTTATTATACCTTAAACCCATAGCAATATTTCTAAATATGTTTTATATTTTTGCCAACATAATAATGGCCTTTAGTAAATCTCTTTGCCAATGTTTATGTTTGAGTATGTAGGTTTCAAATGGAACAAATAAAATGCAAACCTCTGAGTTTTCCCAGGATTCCTCCAGGTGACGATTCAGATTTGTGCTCTTCACCTAGAAAAAGTACCAAAACATTGGCTGCTCTTAAGCTATTTTTGTATAAGTCATGTCTGTAAAATGGAATGGTTCTGAGTTATGTTCACTAGGAACTTCATCAAAATGAAAGCATCAAATGAGTCATAAAAACATCAAGCATGTAAAAATTAATAATACCGGTTTGTTTGTAACATACCTCCATATACTCTGTTTTTCCTCCAGCGGATAAAAATTGCAATGGCAACAAGAACCACAACTGGAATAATTAACAAAGTGATGATGAGAACAAAGGAAACACCAACACTGCTCTGCTGAACCAAAGTTTGCTTGGCTTGTTCATGATGCTTTTCTGGGACGGTTATGTTGTTTTTGGGTCGACTTCTTACTCGGGTTTCCAGAATTTCTGTTTCTAGAAAATAGTACATAAGAGATTAGGGTCATAAAATACAAAAGTTACTGTATTTGTGTGTTGGGGTGTCATTCTAAATGAATAGTCCTGCAATGCCCATAGTACTGAACTGTATGTCTTACTGTAACACACAATTATAAAGCCACTATAAATGTTAATAATTTAAGCAAACACTATTTAACAATCATGTACTACTGAAATCATAAAATCTTTCTGCAGATCCTTAATGGTTTTCTTTGTCTCTGAAATATTTTTCCTGTGTTTCAACCATATGTTCTTATCTCATATAACAAACAAAACATTTGTAGGAAGGCTGCATGCATAAACTGGTTCAGCCATATACACTAATCAGTCAGCAGAAACATAATTATGAAAAGTGGCAGACGGATCAGTATCTCTCATACATGTGTATACTGTAAGTACCATATATAAGTACCATGACCTTTATGTAGCTGTTCTACTAAATGTTCAGACAAAAATTATATGTGCAAGACTGCTGGGGACTGTAGGGGACTTGCCCTGACATTAATCTTCCACGCTATGGGTAATATACATACAACAATGCCATCAGCAATCTTGTGATTAATTGTCTGTCCAGTTAAGTTAATAGGCAATTAATTGAATAAAGTTTCCACTACAAAGAAATTGCAGCATTAGGTTTCTGCTTAAACTTTCTTGGCAAGCTCAAATTAGAGTACAGGACATTGCCTAAAACAGACTTCAACTTACCCAAAAAACTTCTATATAATTGTCAATAGCTTCTTTATACTATGCACATAAAACTAGTCAAAACATTCAAGGTTATATTTCAAAGTTCACTTGGATCGGTTGGCCAGAATAAATAAGAGGAGACTGAGCCTGCACAGAACTTACTTTCTGAGGGTGAGAATTTCCACACAGTGTTGGCATGTGCATCTCCAACATACACCGCTCCATCGTCTGATGCCACAAGGTCATGGGGCATGTCAAAATTCTGCAAACATAACCACAATACAAGTCAGTTAACACACAGCCAAGGTAAATATCTGCTTTTTACCCAACATATTCTAATATAGTTTCCCATGCTTTCAAATACATCAACATTTATGTAGGTGGAATATATTGGGCTCACATATAATGGGTCTCTGTTTGCAAATAAAACTGGCCACATTAGGGGAAAGCAATTTGAAAATCTGAAAAAGGTTTCAGTTTTTCTACCATGTGGGTGCAAAAAAAAGCATCATTGCAATAAGTTTGGTACATTTTGTAAGGCACACACATGAGTAGACCACTATGGTTCTAGGGGTAGCAGATTTTAAAAAGATTTTAGGGATAAACACCCCTGCAATAGACCAGGTTGTGTTTCTTACCACCAGCTGCTGTAGGCCATAAACTGAGAAGCCATTTTACCTTCTTAACTGGAACAAAGGTGTCCAGAATCTCTCCAGTAGTGAAGTTCATTGCAAAACCTTGTACCGGCTCTGAATCCCCATAGTAAGATTTCCCATTAACAGCATATAATGTTCCTCCTGGAAAATAGGTGGACAGACAAACAGAACTTTAACAGAAAGACCCACAAACAACAAACAGCAACTGAAAGCCGCCGCAGTAAAGGCCTGGCAGAGCAATTAAAAAGGAGGAAACCCAGCATCAGGTGATGTCCATGAGTTCAAGACTACAGGCTGTCATTGCCAGCAAAGGGTTTTCAGTATTAGAAATGAACATTTTATTTTTAGCTTTCTTCTATACCACCAACAGGTTCCCTGGAATTGAATCTGTTATGTTATCCAAATCAGATTGTACTCAACATATCTACATACGTGGACAGAGCTCCAACAAACCTCTCTACTTACCTGAAGCATAGGAGACAGCAAAGACTCTACTTCCAAAAGCTGTATGTTTGATTTCTTTAACAAATCTTCCAGTTTCTGAATGGAAACACTGGATCCTCCCATTCTCTCTATCAGCTACACATAGCTGCCCATGGTCAGGAACTAATGCCAGGCTGTGTGGGATGCGGAACTCTCCAGGCTTAGCAATCCTTGATGAGGAAGCTGAAAGAAATGATTGAATTACTACAATGACTGTACATCAACATAGACTGAATTCCTCCTCTATACTCTACTGCTAAAGAGTCCAGCTTTTAGAAGCTACCATTAGAAGCTACCAATCAATATTTAAGTTGACTTGTCATCCAAAACTACATTAATTCCTACACTTTGGATAAAAGCCAAACTCTAGCCCATATATGAAAGCAGGGGCTAACAAACTAAACCATTTTCATATAGGATTCTTGCTTAAAGAAATCTTTAAGAAATAGAAATTACCTTTTTAAAGTTTAGGACTGCTTTCCCATAACAAATATTGCACACGAATAACACTGGGAACAAATTTGAACACATTTTTTGTTATACGGCTATACACCCAGTGGCTCATTCAGATGAAACCCCAGTGCCGGTTTTCGTTACACTACCCTCACTTGAAGATCATGATTATGGTGATGAACTCGGTGACAACAATGATGAAGAGTTTGAAATTGAAGAGGACTCTATTCGTAAGGGATTGGATCAGCATGAGTTGAGTGATTTGCACATGATTTGGGATTATCGAAGAAGGATTCAGAACTCCTAGCATCAAGGCTGCGTAGGAAAAACTTACTTGAAAAAGGATCGAAGTTATCATACTTTAAAACCAGAACAATTGCATTTCTGCAGTACTTTAGAACTGACAGTGGCTTTGTGTATTGCCATAACATACCTGGTTTAATAGAGGATTGGGAATTCCAATCTATAACTCAACTGAATGGCAACTATTCATAGATAGCTCAAAGCAGAGCTTAAAGTGTGTCCTCCTTCACAATGGCAATATATTTGGGTCAGTCCCAATTGGCCATTCAGTTTCTCTTTGTGCAATATCACCAACACAATTGGGTCATCTGTGTTGAACTTAAAATGGTATGCTTCCTTCCTGGTCAGCAACGCAGATACACCAAATATCCCTGTTATCTGTGCATGTGGGACAGCAGAGCTCGTAAGAGGCATTGGGTGGAAAGGAATAGGCCTTCAAGATCTGCCCTAAAACCAGGTGATCCAAACATTCTACATGAGCCACTTGTTGATAGAAAGAAAAATATATATTCCCGCCTCTGCACATGAAACTGGGTCTGATGAAGCAGTTCATTAAAGCTTTGCCAACTGAAGGAAACTGTTTCAAGTACCTAATTTTGGCATTTCCTAGCCTGTCATTTGAAAAAATAAAGGCCGGTGTGTTTGATGGTCCACGAGCATCCAGCGGGATTGTCCCAATACTGAACACTCCAGGAAAAGCTATAAGCGTACATTTTTACCTTAACGGTTTACCTGATTATTTTTCAATTGCTTTACTGTAAAAAAAAATCTGATAGAGTAACATTAAATTCTTTGTATGAACAAAAGAAATTTAAATTACTGGCACATTTAAGTTATTTCATTATTTTTTCATTTAATGTAAATATTGTATGTTTTTTCACAAAAATAGAAGGTAGTCTGTATCGTAAAAACTCGATGTGATCACAAAAAACTGGGGTCATTTCTGGATTCACCCCACATAAATTAGGAAAAGATCTCAACAAAAAATGCGTTCCCCAGTGTAATTCATGGTATTACATTTAACCCAATAGGTGAAGTGCTTGGATAATTTTTGCATGTTTACCTGACTATTCATAGCCTACTGTCCAAAGGCTAACAGCTGTTGGCTCTTTAAAAAGCCATTAATGTTCCGGTAGCAGCATGTGCGAATAACTCATAAAATAAAGTTGTTTTTTTTAAGAAAAAAACCATTAAAAGACATGAAATTCTAAAACATGTGTGGTAGTTATCTGAAAGCATATTACAATATTTGTTAGATGTAATGCAAAATGAGTTTAATGCCACTTTAACAATAGCCACAAACCACTAAATATCACTTAAATGTATTACCATAGAAAAAAAACAAATATTATGGTTTAAAAAAAAAAAATAAATTTGAATCAGCAGTAACTGGATAGACAGAATCTGATCTGATATTCTACCCAAGTATATTAAATATTAAACTCTACAAGAACATTGACAGTTTGCCTATTCAGCGATCTCAGAAAGACAAGTGTGGGAACATGATTTCTTGTCAATCGATGTACACAAATCATACATTGTGTTCATGTACATCAGTTTCTAAGACTAAGGTTTCATTCTGCTGTGTGTAGGTGTCAGGCCTACTTCCTAAGGCTAATTTCAGACCTGCAGTTAACTGCAACAGTCTGTTACAGGCTCAACCACTAAACTAAATGGGAGTGGTTGGGAACCACATGTGCAGGAACTTGCTGAACGTAACATGTTGCTTCTGGCTGTCTTTGAGCAGCCAGCTACTTCCATTGATTTCAATACAACCAACTTTAGCCGTAGCTCACAGTGGTTGGAAAGTAGTTGAAAGAAGTTGCTGCTGATGATATGAGAAGGATCTCTCAGCTTCCATGCATGACATGCGGCTGAGATTAAACTTTGGTTCACACATCAACCGCATCGTTAAACCGCACAGTATATCAGAGGGGCGACTGGGAGCGGCTGGTAGCAGTGTTTTGTAACCACTGAAAGGGCCTTATTTTACAACAAAAAAATTGTTCAGTTACCTTAGAATAGTACCTACCTTCTCCCCATTGCATGATGAACATTCCTTGGGGTGAAAACTGCATGATTCTACTGTTGCAGTAGCCATCAGAAACAAAAAAGTTGCCTGTTATTGGATCCACTGCAACATCAGTTGGTTGACAGAAGCGGACCCGATCACTACCTGGTTGAAAAGCCTTACCCAGCGTGAAAATACGAGAGCCATCAGGGCCCAATTTGAATACCTATAAAGAAAATAAAAATGGTTTTATTATTAACAAAGAACATAAATCATAATTATTTATTTAGAACAAATGAGTGATTGAAAAGATGAAATTGTTATCATCTACCTATGACCCACTGACACATGCTAGGCAAGAGGTGTGGGTTTTAGTAGACCAGAACTTAGTCCTCCTGTAGGTATTTCTGCCTCTGGCTTTGCACTTCCACATGATCCAGATTTCTGCGATCAAACTGTCACTAAAAGCTTAAGTCACAGTAAAGGGTCTTGAAGTCAAACACATGGACTCGTAGCTTGTGATTACTGTCATTTCACAGTGATCGTCTGCCAAAATACTGTTGTATACAAACCGATGTACAAATATATCTCCTGGTGTCAGTGAGCCAAGTGATGAAGAATAGTACAGACTGTTAACATTTATCTGTAGCTAGGGATTACACTACTGTTATATTTTCAATGTTCATTTGTTGTTGCAAAATGTTTTAATATTTTTATATTATGTTTTGTATTGTAAACCAGCATGAATGTCTGTGGTCCTTTTTTGTAGTTAGAACTGTGAATAGAAAATAGTGCAGCATGTAACCATCCAAAAATATCCATTCCTCATTCACTGCAACTATACATTTACAGGACAAGTAACAGTTTTCTTTGGATTTAATTTCTGATTATTTTTATTTCTGACTATGGAGAAAAACACAGTGTAAAGTATTTATAGTACTTTTTAGATGGATTTAGCCTAAATGGATTATTTTTAGGTCTAATTGCATCTTTTAGGAAGGATTTCAGGTACTTTAATGTGGGCCTGCCTTCAGGAAAATGTTTTGTCTCTTTGGATTTGAGCTTTGAACAGAGTATGGAAAAATGAAGACCCCATCAGGTTTAGATGACTGTCCAGGACCCTGAATAGAAGATTCGCCCTTTTAAGTAGTCCTGGTGACCATTGACATCTAGACGAAGTGATGAATCCTACATTTTAGGTGGTCACCTAAAGAAGTGGGGAGGGTTGCAGCGGTGAAAATTATGAAAGTTACCACCTTTAACTTTCTGTTACATAACAAACAGAAGAATTAGGAGAGTAAAGCTATGTACACAACGACGACAACCGATCCTAATGAAAGGGAAGGGGAGAGCGCGCAGCAGGGTGCCGCTCCGTCACTCTCCCCCCTCCCCTCTCCATAGAGCATGAACGGTGCTGTATGTACAGCACCGTTCATGCATCGTGCACTCCCTTGTCGTTGGAAA
>NC_092863.1:68809796-68835201 GCF_032062135.1 Pyxicephalus adspersus
ACACACACACACACACACACACACACACCTAACAAAGATTTGATATACAGATGTGCAAATATCATATGCCAGAGAAAAAAAATTGCAGCTACCATAATTTTATTTCACAAGCTCTGTGTTTTCAGAAACAAAAATGATTAAATGAAAGTCGTACACTGCAAATGTGTGTCCCTCTGCATACGTCTGCTGCTTCACGTCTCCCTATTAGAACATTTACATAACATGCCATCCTTTATTACTATAATGTATTGGGATAGAAACATACACACCTGATGAAGAGCTACGTCAGTCACCCAGAAGTTTCCATCTCTGTCCACCGTTATACCATGAGGTAAATAAAACCTGCAAAACAGACAAAACACAATATTAATACAAATATAAAAAACACAACGGCTTCATAATTTCAAAATGTTATACTGGCAGGGGAAGAGTTTAAATTTTGCCAAGATTTGAGATGTTATAGCCAAAAACATCAACAAAGAAACCCAAATTTTCCACATATTGAGGATAACTTATCAGGAAAGGTGATACATTTTGCCATAACAACCAGTCAACTTCTTTTTGCACAAATTTTCATAGGTTTAGGTGCACTTTAAAGCATGTTTAATCCCAAAAACAAAAAATTAATAAACTGCAGTTTAACAGTTCTTAGATGGGCTGTCTTTGTTTTCTTTATTTTTACTTGTTGATCCTGCCCTAGAGTAACAACACTCACTTACTGTATCTATGAAGGATGATCATTTTCATCCTATTGCTGCTGTCTTGCTTTGGACTATAAACACCTCATCCTCTTTATTACAAAATGAAGAATCGGCTTTGTAGTTCACAAAAGATAGCTGGAAATGGTATTTGAATTGTCTAAACTTTGATTTCAGGAAATTTAAAATGACTGTACTTTGCTTTAGGGAAAGTTGGTAAATTTTCTTTTTGTTCACGGATTTAGATAACCTTTACATTACTGTAGTTACTTCTAATAATCACAATGTAATGTAATGCCTGGGCTGACTCTGCCAGAATGGCAAATCTTATGATGGGCAATGTATGATGGGCCACTGACAACAACACACCAGCAAACAAGATTGCTCAGACACTGGAAACCATTTATCTGCTCCTTAGCCTGTTCTCTACCAAATACAGGAACAGTTGGAGGGTGGTCCCTGACCAGTTACATTGCCTAGTATCGCACAGACAGTTTGTTGGTAATTCTATACTGAATTATTGGAACACAACCCTAGAACAAATAAATTAATTATTTAAAGCCCCGATGCCCAATCTTTGGCCTAGGAGCAACATATGGTCCTTCTGCACTCATTATACAGCCCTTGGGACCTCTGAAGATACCTTTTATTATTATAATTGATCAATTAAACAATTGATACAATAATATTTTAAATAAATGTTCAATCTGTCCATAATCTTTAGCAGGTTTGCAGTCTATGACCAGCTTTTGAAGCATGTCTGCATTCTTTTACAGCATTCTGTAGCATCAAATTCACTGAAAACTATGTGCGGCCCTTTGGTAATGTCAAGGGGCTTTACATCATGTAAGTTGACCATCGTTGCTTTAAAGGATCATTTAAGAATAAACAGCACACACAAACTTTCTTTTTATGTTTTTGGTTTAAATATTTGATAACTTCATTATTGCTTGTGTCCCCATTTTCCCAACTGGGTCCACCAAATTAAAGGCATTGCCAGTTACCTTGTTGCTGCTTCACAGTAACATATAAAACAAAATACACCTCAGGCATAGGAACCCACTCTCACTCACAAGGACATTGACTATCACAGTGGGGAATGCTGATGGGTAGCAATATCGCTTTACAATGTTACAACAGAACAAGTTAACTAATTTACCTCTTTATTGCACTGTAAGAGCATCTGCTTTTATGCAGCTCATAATTTAATAACATGTTTTGTTTTTTTACTGTAGTAAAAGCTATATTACTGCAGAAAACCCAGCAGCTGGCAGAATCACAGTCAGAACCTCTTGTATGGCTGAATAAGCAACCCATACATTAAATGGTGCAAAGACAGATCCATACACCCACAGAAGTGCTCAACAAAACCAAGATCACTCTTAACCTAGACAGTAGAAGAATAAATGTAAGTTTACAATAAGACATCGTATCTTGATAGTTTTCCTGGCAATCTGAAATAATGTGATCTGGCCAATAAAATAATAAAGGCGGGGAAAGGGTTAATATACTGTATAAATGCAACAGCACTGATGGAATAAACAAATACATTGCTCCTTAATTCCAGTGTATATCAATAATTAGTCCCTATTAGATTCCACACAAAGGTTCCAATGTAAATCAATGTTATAATGTCACAGCCTTTTAATTAAAGTGCCATTCAATAAAACAACTGTGTTGGGAATATTCATTAAAAGGAAAACCAACACCAAGGAACTAAATAAAAAAGCAAATGCAGAGCAGAGCTCCACGGATTTACAGTAGGTGCATTACCTATGTGTACAGCCCTGTAAACATTCCCAGCTATATGAAGCTCCAATATTAAAAACATATTTGCTAGGGATGTAGAGTCATTTATCCTTTTATAAAATGTGGATGTCTACCAAAACAAAATAATGCGTTAAGTAATGATGGGAAGCAAAATATCAGTTTACAAAAGCCTGGACCTGAAAGAGGTATGCTAATTGGTTAATATGAATTAAGGCACTTTGTATATTAGGCTACTGAAGCAGTCTGTTAATGTTTATTGCACAAATCAGAATATATGGCTGCATGGACCTCAAATTGGTTGCTTTCCTATAATGGAGCATTAAGAGGCCATTAAGGACAACATTACCAGCTGGTAGATGTAACCGAGCTTTTAATAATATTCCTGGGAAAATATTAAAAAGATTCACAATCTAATCAAACTCTAGATGAGAGGTACGTCTGCTCTTGGCTTAAAATAAACTTTTGCATTTGATTGTAAAACAAGAATAATAAGCATGCATGCACTGCTCATACTCATAGAAACTTGAGAGCAGCAGGATCCCAAAAGTTAGGGTCTTCTAACTTGAATCTGCTTTACTTGGTCTTAAATAAGGATAGAAGTATACAAGTGCTCAACTTAAGTTCCACATTTAGGAATCCAGGATCAGGTAGGTCATAATTGCAGAAAGAGACAGGCGATGCAATAATCCCCCTATCTGCCCGATTGCTCGGGGTACCTGGCAAAAAAACGGAGCATAAGCGTCAGCTTTGGGGGCCAGGAGTCACGTAATCCCAGCCCGGCCAATGAAGATGGCCAAAGATGACCGCACGCTGCTAAGGATTAGGGACAGGTGAGTAATGCGGGTTTAGTTTCACTTTAACATAGGAAGCAACGCCAACCTCTGGCATAAATATTGTAAGTCAATTGTGTATTGTGCTATAAATTCAAAACATTCATATTAAAGTTTCATAGATAGAGCAGGCCTGATGAAAGGAGTACTCCCAAAACCAACTGATATTTAGGACTTCATGGTTTCCAACTTACATGTAAGACACTCCGTAAAAAAAAAAAAAAATATAATAATTAGAAAAAGGGGGTCGTTAACGTTACACATTTTTGCATATTTCAGCACCCCATGGTTTGAGCAGAAACCATGTGATAATTTTTGCAGAAACATTCTAATGTGAAGATCATGATAACTGTGGCTTTGTGAATGAATGCTTAACTATTAGAGATACTTCACATGAAATGCAGAAGGATTTAACTGGCAAACATTAATTACCTAATTTTAAAAAGGTGTAGAAGAGAACACAGCTAAGAAATGAAGTCATCTGAAGTCAAGCTTATACACTTTTTCAATGCCCATCACATAAGTTTTCCAACAGGAACATCTTGTGTAATATGAAAAGCACTTCTTTATTTTACACAGGTATTGCCGCCTAAAAACTGTTCAACCCAGGTCTTGCCAAGTTGACCAAGTCTTGTATCAGGAGGCGGGTAATGTTTGGAATAATAGCGGATGCCATCTCATGCACCCTTGTGGTTTTATCCCTATTGTATG
The DNA here is from genome assembly GCF_032062135.1 of Pyxicephalus adspersus. Taxonomy (NCBI): domain Eukaryota; kingdom Metazoa; phylum Chordata; class Amphibia; order Anura; family Pyxicephalidae; genus Pyxicephalus; species Pyxicephalus adspersus. Next base: position 68,813,806 of record NC_092863.1, read on the forward strand.
GTGCCTCATTTACAAAATTTATAGTTGTTCATCAATTTTTATTTCCAGTCCAAATGCAGAACATGTGATCTATTATATATTCATTTATAATAAACTTGATAATATATGAACAAGGCTGTACTGTTGTTATACTTACAGATTTTTGCCCGCAGACTGCAAAATTTTAGAACTGTTAGGATTGACAACAAGTATAGTACTCTCCTCAATTGGTCCTATTCCCCTTTCCTGATAAATAAAGTTCCCGTCAAATGAACTGTGGATAAAACACAAATAAGAAAACAATGAAAATGAAATATTGCCAAATGTCACATTTCAACAAGAATATAAATAGTAATACATACCCTAAAAATGTGGGATCAGACAGGTCAGTATTGTAGAAAGGGACGAGTGATGTCCCTTCTGCAATAATTCTTCTTACCTGCCCGATACCTGTTCAGTGAACTGTCAAAAACTCTGACCTGTGTATTCAGCTCATTTCATCATTTCCCACCTCCCCCCCACCTTAGCATATCACCAATATATAACAAAAAAAGTCCTTTTTACTCAGCAATAGGCATGTAACACTTCAGTCCCAGTGTAACCATTTAAACTATTTTATATATTATTTTTGTTGACTTCATACATGCAGTGCTCAACACAGAAATTTTTTTAAGCCGGGTGGGAAGAAATTGTAGGTGGGTGGCAGCCCCTGTATTGTGACCAAACACTTTAAATACCACCCAAAAACAGGTGGGTGGGTGCTGAAAAGTGCCGGGTGGTGCACCCAGATAAAAGGGCCTAGGGAGAACCCTGTACATGGTTTACACACATATACTTATAACATAGCAAAGGGTTCCCAGTCCACTACAGGTTAGCCAAGATGCAGCAAAAGTTGAATTGTCTCCCCCCCCCTCTAAAGTTTGGATAGATGCATATAAGGGAAAAGCCACTGCAGATTAATTATATAATTGTGTATAGCTGGAGTTAATACATACTTCTCTAAACAGGCTTCACAGTAAAAGAAAATAATATTTTGTGACTCTCAGGTCAGTTGAATCGATACCAATGATCTTTTAAACCAGTTGTAGTGGTGGCAATATTCCCAATGGCCAGAAATAGGAGGCATTGTTCCCACTGGCTTTCTCACTAATATGGAAGTTATTTCAAGGGTTCCCCCATGTAAAAAGGTTGAGGAACACTGGGTTAGACAGCTTTAAAAAGAACAATGTAATTCTACAGATGAACATTAGAGGGCAGACAAGTCAAAATAATAAAAACAAGATCGCAGTTTACACTCAGATCTAAAATGCAATGAAACATGGAGGCTGCTATTGTCTGGTTTGGGTGTCCATGGATTTAATGTGGAATATCTGACTCATAACAAGTATGCAGATCAGCTACAGACATACTGGATATTTATATATCTATTCTGGGTAGCAATGATGCTAAAGAAAGTGAAGCAACTTTTCTAGATAAAATCAACACTAGCAGCCTATTCAGTACAGGTTTCATTTAAAGGGAATTTTTCACATTAGTTTTAGGGATTCACTCAGTTTTCACTGTGAGCAAATTCACAGTTTCAATTATGGACAGGTGAGTGAAAATGCCTAACACACTAAACTTAAACAGCCAATCAGTTGGAGATTGGGGGACCCTCTGTCTACTGTGAACATTCCTAAACAGGTCACTGCAACTCCTAATCGCTGAAAATAATGGGGTGTAAGAGGGGAGCCAGGTGTGTAGTGGCTGCATACAGCTTTCTCATTGGCTGATTTCCCTGACAAAGGAGTCATAAAGGGGGGCAGTGAACATCTTGGTAAAAAATGAACTAGCTAAACACAAGGAGGATATTGTAAAATATACTATGTTGCACACATTCACATTTTGTTTAACATATCTACAATGAATAATATGACTGCTAGGAAAAGACTCAAATGACACTGCAGACTCCCATCAGTCATGCCAGTAATGTCCTCAATATGTAAGACCTACAGATGGAAGGGCAGTCAATATATTCTGTAACAGGTTGTCATCTAGTAATAAACAATACAAATACATAATAACGAGGTCACATGCTCTAGTGATAAGACAGACCTGTCTGCAGAGCTGACAATTACAGATCTGTATCTCTTTAAAGCTAAAGCCCAGGTATAACAGTTCTAATCAATGCAGCTATGTATTCATTTATTATTAATACATGTATTTTCAATATAAATATCTGCATTTGTCTTTGTATCAGCCTCCTAATCCACTACATAATAGTACATGACATGGAGATAAAGATGTCTTATAGACTTATCAGTCTGCTGCTGCTCTTTCAGTGTACAATAACTGGTAGCAAGTAGGGAGGTTGGGTCACACGCCAGGGGTCAATTACCGGGGATCCACTAGTGACACAGGGGCCACTGCGGGCACAGGGAACACAGGAGACACTGGAAGCAAACTGACAGAACACAGGAACAGCACAGAAAAGTTGTCTGGGAACCAACTGACTGGACAACGAGAGGTTTACACAGGAGCTGGACACAGAAAACACTAGATTACGCAAAAGGGGAACAGGAACTAGCTCACAGAGCTAGGGGGCTCGGCACTAGAAAGACTTGTAGTACGAACACAAAGTGCAGTCTGTGAGCTAGCTAAACAGCCAGGGCTGATCAGGAAGCGATGCCTGCTCTTTAGTGAAGAAGAGGTGAGTGAAGGAAAACATGCAGTTATGTTATTTGGCTTCACCCCAAAATTGACTTTAGACTGTATAAAGACACATGATTCTGGTAGGGACATTAGACTGGGGCCCCCTTTGAGGAACAGCTAGTGACATGACTACAGACTTTGTACAGTGCTGCATAATATGATGGCACTAAATAAATACTGTGTAAAAATAATGATCATAATGATCTCATTTACATCTGTCTATGAAAACTGCTGGGGATTTAGGCTACATACACGTTAGATGATTTTCAGATACAAATGTGTACAGCAGCGCAGCGCCCCCCCCCCCCCCCATCATTAATCAATCCACCATGGCAGACTGATGAGCAACATATCAGGAATGAACACTGTGCACCCCTATAGGGCGTTACTTGCTTGACCTCCCCCCCTCCTCTACATAGAACAAGACAGAGCTGTGTACAGTGCTCGTTTGTTCATCTGTCACTAGAAACAATTACAAAATATTATTTTCAGTGATAATCCATCTGCATGGTGAATTCCTCCCTACTTGACCGCACCAAAACAGATTTACCTGCATTCCAGTTGCTAAATGTATGCTGTTAAAACTCAATACTGCCTGCTAATACCTGGACTTGTCGGCTATCTATAATATAGTCATCCAATTCTCTGGTCTCTGTGCCACATCTATGTAAGAAGACACTAAGCTGATCACAGTTCATTACTTAACTTCTCCTTCAGCGTCACAAGGATCAGTGCTCGGTCTCCACTAAATGTACACAGCAGCCCTGGGGAAATTAAGTAGCAGCGACCACTTCAATTATCATATGTATGCTAATGGCACACAACTGTGTTACTGCAGGTGAAGGCATAGCCCTGGATTTAGGCTTTGTTTTAATTTTGACTAGACTAAAATTATTTAAGACCTTTTGAGAACTTAAAACCCTGAAAACATGGTATATTTTCTAAAAGCAGGGGCCCTGTGGAATAAAGCTTTTGAGGTTGGATACACGAAGTTTACTTGTACCCTAGAACAAGGACTTCATTTATAGGGAAAAAAAGGAGACTTTCAAACCTAAAAGATAGAAGATGCTGTGCTATATTATACTTTTATATTTACCAGAATGACATCTGTTCTCCTAATAAGATGAAACATATTATGTTTGCCCTATAACACAAGATTTGTAATGTAAAAGTACTTACTTTTCATCCCACACGTGATCACCTCTGTGAAATATAACCAAGTTATTGTTGGGGTCCAGTGCCAGCCCCGACACTTGCCCTAAATGGAGTTTCAGCCCAGGCCAATCCGTAACTTCTTCTAAATGTACATCTAAATAGGAAAAGAGAAGAAGAATGAAAAGGACCGTCTGGAAAACTCAACACCTAATGACAGTCTGCCAATATTATCCTGCTGGGCATAACATAGCAAATTAAAAATGGGTCATGCCAAATGTAAAATAGGTAAAAAGAAAAGAATATATGAGATTCATTGCATACTACAAACTTAAAAAAAATGATATAGTATTGACTTCCTGGACAGGGAAAAAAAAAAACACACAGGGTTCTTTTACCAAACATTACTAAGGGTTCATTCATGCTACAACTGCAGCAAATGCATTTTGTGCCTTGAGGCAAGATATTTGTTGCCCGAGAAGAATAGTCATGTTTGTCTTGGGTGAAAACCTGACATGTGTAATGAAGTCCCCCAACATTGTTCATCAATCCACCATGGTAGATTGATAAAGGGGAGATTGGCATCGACCTGTTTACTCCTATGGAGAAAGTACAGTGGGGTGCCCCTGGCGCATCCTTTTCTCTCTATATAACAGCAGGATACTGTGTTTGAAAGATCGTTTCCAGGGACAATCCTTTGATATCCACTGGATGTGTGCATGAGGCTTTAGGCAGCCTGTTCATTTTCCATCTGCTGTCAATGTTCCACACACATAAAAAAAGCTCTGTATAACCATAGAGCACTGTGTTGCATCTATTGATCTACAATTTAATACACATTTTAATTTTTAACATGCCCTTAAGGCACTGTAACACATGGGTTGTTGTACTATTTATTTTGAAGTGCCAAAACACAGATAAGGACATCCATGTATTTGGTGCAGTGAATTCTAAAAATAAAAGTCAAGATAATGGGTGGTAATGGGGTTAAAAATGCATAGTGTAACAATCTATCCTTAAGGAGAATCAATTGTTTACTGTAATCAGGCCACTCCTTTATTCTTCCATACCATGACAAGTGTGATCAACCTAAACGTTGCACACATATATCCCATCAATAACCCATAAATACATGTCAGCTCATTACAACCTTGGATTTAACATGCGGGCCTAATACCAAGTGCACTGGCCATAATCATGTCAAAAAGCTGGACAGGTTTCCAGTTTCCAGACAAGAAACGATAATATATGCCCCCGTGGCACCAATGGTAATTATTGAACAGTTAATGACAAATGTGAAGACATGTTAATTAGAATGGCCTGCTAATTTAGGTGACAAAGTAGTTATTAGAAAATTTTAAAGCTTTCAAATATAAATCACAATGCATCCAGAGTAGTGCCAAGTGAGCTGGAAGTGTTAAAACATGACTGCTGTACTGTTCATCGCCCTGCGAGTGCCGCATGAGCCGGTTATCACCGCTATACTGGTGTCTGATAAATTAGTTCACATCGTAATTATCTGCTCTGGCTGCCAATTGTTTTATCATGCCAAATAATTGTACTGTGCAGAATTCTTCCTGGTCCCTACCATCAAAGGAAGATCAGCAAAATGCCAACATACATACTGTAAAGGTCATCCTGAACCAAGAATATAATTGTTTATTGTCCTTCACAATTAGAAAGCAGTTCTATATAATTTGACTTATATTGCCAACTGAAAAACAGTAATTTTTAAATTATTCTGCATAAAAAGTCCAGGAACTAAAAGGAATCTTTACTTTAAATATAAATATACCAAAAACTGACAAGCATGGTGTATCTATAGTCAGAAGATAGTTAGTTAGTTTTGGTTACAATAGGGAACATCTTGATTCAGTGATTTACTGCGACCCTATTTTAGAATTTAGAACTCAATGTCCTGGAAAAAGCCTTTTCACTAGACAGGTGAAAGGATTTTCCAACAGCAACACTGACATGAAAAAGTGCTTTAATTGTTACAACTTGTCAGTTTTTTTTACGGTAATCGTTATCATTCATTTATTTATTGCCGATATCCCCCCCCCCCTTTTTTGTCCCGAAAACAAAAAGTGAGCAGAAATCTCGCTAACAGAGACCCGGATCATAGTAAAACCTGACCAAAGTTTATAACTTTCTCTATATGTATAGATACACCAAGCCTATACTATGTTTTGATTGTTTAAACTAGGGTTAGGTTGTATCATTGGTTTGAGAGCTTTTACTCCCAAATGGTAATTGTTAGATGTAGTAACCAATGAAAATTTATCTTGCACTGGTCTGATATTGTCAAAAATAAATTCTGATTGGCTGACTGTGTTAAAGAATGTTGAAGAGACTCCGTGATCATAAAAAAACAAAAACAAAATAAAACAATAAAAAACAGCTGAAGTGTGGACACTTAGAGATGGCCAAAAAAAAGCAGTCTGTTTCTATAGCCAAATTTCTATAGACAAAGGCTGTTCTGATAAGCAAAGCTCTAATATTTCTGGGTAGTGTCAAATCTTGCAGATATCTCAGGCCCTGTGTATTCCTACAATGGGTTGCTTTACTGGCCTAAAGTATTGGGCAATGGGCAGAACAACCAGAAATTTGTCTATTAAAACAGAACTATAGTTGCACTCTTAAAATTAGCAATATGGAAGGTCTTTATAGCAAAAAGAAATTGAAGATGCCCCTTCGGCAATAAAACATACCTACCTATTTATTCACAGTCTTTAACAAAAAAATGTATCTTATGTATCCCAGCATCCCCGAGGGCTGCCAGGACCAAATTATCATCATCCCGACCCAGCCTATCAAGATGGCGAAGACTGGCAGAAGAGAGGAGTAAAAAAATGGCAGTGCCTATGGCAGAATGGGGACAGGTGAGTAAAAATGTAAAAATTGCCATCACCTGCCTGATGTTATCGTCCCTTCTGCATTAAGGACCTGCCTAATCGCAATTGGGAATTTTTTTCCTTTTTTTTCTGCTTTAAAGCAAGGCACTAAAGGCTGCAGCATTTTTATCCTTGTTTTGTCTTTTTTAAGAATTAGCATTTAAAAAAAAATCTTTAATATAATTGCTAACTTCAATTTAGTATCTGTTCTATAAACTTCTCTAACTTTTTTGAATATCTTTCTGATTATATAATTTCAGGACTGTAAATTATATTCCAAAATTTTATAACTCCATTTATTCAACACATTGATTTTTCATTTAATGTTCAATATTCTTTTCTTGCGACTGATTTAATATTATGCCATTGAACAAAACATTTTCTTTTATTACACAGAAAGAGAAAATTAAAATGGGTTACACTGAAAGTAGACACTGAATCCTTTTCTTATTATGGTTGCATTTAAAATTAATCTTTGTGAAAAAGAACTTGACCTCAACTAAAGCTTACTTTTTAATTGGATGCTCAGTTTTCCCTCAGAGTATCAAAGAAAGAAATGTTATGATTTGTAAAGATATTTGTTTTAGATATTGAGGCCAACTACAAGAATGCTATGTACCTTAAGACTATGTCTACAGCATTTTCCCAACTTTTAAATGCCCGAGTTTGAAACTCACATGTATTCCAATGCGGTCAGTTCCTTCTACATGAAACCTGGGTACAGACTCCAGAACGCACTTCTCAAAGCTTCACTACCTAACAGGTCACTGACCGGGAACAATCATGCAGGAAGGACATCAGAAAATAAAAAAATTCACCAGGTCAGCCTTTCTCCAATTTTTTTTTTACCTCTGAGGAACCCTTAAACAATTGTCAAGTGTTGGGGAATCCCAGCTATTATAAATCAATGGGAAAATGGTTAACAGTTTGAAAAATGTCCCCCATAACTTAGTGACCAGTAAGAAATCTTAACAGGCAGCTGAAAAGGTTCTTGGCTCTACGCAGCTGTCTCTGCCAAGTGGTGATGGCCCCACAGATATGCAGGCACCATATTATGGGAGGTCAGTCAACCACGGACAGGGCACCCTTGGGAACTTTTATATGGAACCCTCATTGAGAAGGGCTGCACTGGGTGCCTGGGTCGGGACAGCCATTAGCCATTGGTTATGTAAACCATAACAATAAACTATGCTTATTTACTCCTTCAACCTGTACTATTGTGCTCTCTCAAGGGCTATTCACCCATCCCTGTTCTCAACTCAGACTATACACCAATGAGACCTTGTAATAAGAACAGGAAGAAACTGAAAGTAGGTAATTAGTTTAAAATAAATATTGGGTAGGGATGGCATCATTCACTTGACATAAATGCTGTGTGTTGTCAATCTTCAACAGTAAAGTAGGAGCTGCATGCATTTCAATGTATATTTCTGTGCTGCTGGGTGTTTAAAGGAATACAACATGGACATGTGTATGTATTGCAGAGATGTACCACTTATGTATTCTTTTTTTTTTTTTTAACATATGCTTTAAAAACAAAGCTAGTATTGGCAGTTCCCATATTTCTAGATTTACATCTTCCTTTTAATGTTCGGTTGATTTAAACCTTAAACAGTGGAAGTATTCCAGCGATCATCTGACATTCACAAATATTTTTGTAGTCAATGTTTCATTTCTACAAATTGCTGGCTTAGTCACTGGAATCTGCAGGAAAGGAAACTGCTCTTTTTAGTTCTTGCAATTATATAGCTTGTTGGCACTCAGTGTAAAAAACAAGGCAAAAAAACGCAATAATAAATAATAAACGAAATTCACCCAGAGCATAATGTACTACAGAAAATCGTACAGACAGACCTCCTTTGACTTTACGGAAAGTATTTGAAGTGTAAATGTAACCTAGAAACAAGTGGGAATGTTCACATTAGTCTTCGACCAGATATTTCCTTTAGATATAAAGTACCAGTCTGACATTATTACACAAAGGGCTTTATCACTAAGCTGAATAACGAAACAAGTAATCTAAGTTTCACAATTCTCCACCAAACTTTGCTTTTTAAAAAGCACAATCTACCCAAAAGTGATATTTCTATCAAGTAGATTGTGGTGGCCCCACCGGCTCTTTACATTGTTCAGAGACTGCAGTGTAGAGATATCTGTTACAACTCTGCCTTTTATTGTGTTCTGTTATTTTGTTAGTGCTGAAAATATTAGAAAATACATAAAATGTGCTGCACCGAGATCTAGAATACTCTGGGGCAAATCTAAACAGATAGCACAGCTTTCCAATACATACACATACATTTCACCATGCAGAATCTAATAAAAAACAAAACGGCATCTACCAAAAAAAAAAAAAAAGTTTTATGTGGGTGGTCCTAAAAGAAGAACTTAAATGACATAACTGCTGGCTAGAGGTGGTTCTTATTTTAAAAACATCAAATATATAGAACAAAAACACAATGATCATTAATCAGTAATTTTTCAGTGCAGGGGACCTTGCAATTTATTATCCCTACCACACACAAAAACACACAGATACATAAACAATTTCTGATCAAAATATTTTAAGATTGAGATTAGGTTTCAGCCTTTCTATAGAGAGTAGAAAGCAGAGCTTCAAGAGGAAACCAACTTCTTACAGCTGGGGGGAAATGGACTCAGGACCACAGAACTGCCAGACAACAGGTTATTAGGCAGAGCCAAAAAAAAAATGCAATCTACAATATGTAGGGTCGTATGAAAAAAAACATCTTGTGTTGAGTTTCTGGTCAGGCCAAACAGGAAAGAAATCCTTCAGGTGATGTTTTCCAGGAAAAAAAAATAGGAAGATAACTTGTGGCAAGGGAAGAGCAATTCCCATTAGGAACTTGGCTCAGCCAATGCAGAATTCATCAACGTTGCAGGAAAAAAGATGTTGTGATTTTAATAGCCTGCTTAAGTGGAACTTAAGGATGTAAATGGTGAGAAGCCAGATGCTCATCACTATTCTATCCAAGAATCCACCATTCCAGTATCTGCAACTTCCACGTCACCAGAACTGAAGAGGTACAGGGTTAGGGTTAAATGACATTCTTCTTTTCTCCTAGATTTTGGATGCCTACTTCCCGGAAGGGGCAAATAGACAGATAAATAATATATTTCTCCTTCAAGCAACTCTGTGATATCACCCAGTGGGTCCATGCAGACAACCTAAGCCACACTTGTATTCAGTTAAGCTCAGTTGAACCACTGATTGAAATACAAAGCATGTTCTTACCACCTCCTAGATTGTGAGCTCTTTTGGATAAGGTCCTCTACTTTGTATCTTCCTGCCTTTTGTAAACCCTATTTATTGTACAGCGCTGTGTACTATGTTGGTGCTTCATGAATAAAATATTAATTTAGATGCTTGAACTGCGAAGAAAAACCCAACAAAACACAAAAACCTAATAAATCATAACCATTCTAATGTGAAACAATGAAGATCATTATACAGAGCCCTGCTGGGTATTTACTAGTGAGACAATTAATAATGTTGTATCATTAATCTCTTGATTAAGTGAACTGCTGTAAACCCCAAGATATAACATCAATACCAGTGTCTTATTAGTAAATTGCCACATTACTTTGATGCATAAGCAATAATGCCGTCCAGGTTTTCAGTCTATCAGAACCATCATGCAGTGCAAACTCAAACTGCTGATAGGTTTGAATACATGAGGGGAAAAAATAGAAAATAAAAGAGGAACGTAGTGAATGATTAATATGTGAAGGAGAGATGTATTTGGAAACATGGACTTGGCAGCCTGTGATGTGAAGACAGCCTGCAGAGCAGCCCACGCACAGATGTCTGCCATGCATACATATTGCTTACTTTTAAAAGGATAATCGCCACATGCCATACTATTATCTGGCTTTCCACATTAGCAAGAAAGACTAAACACAATCAATATAGTAGAGACCACAACACGAATTAAAACAAAAGGCAATGCCGTCAAGGTTTGCTGCCATAGAAACCTGAAGGGAATGAGTCAGAGTTTTAAAATTACACGGTGGAAACAGGCCTGACAATAAAGGGCCGTTTAATAAACCAGAAACTTCAGAGGCTGATCGTGCAATTCTGCTTTTAGGGCTTTCAGTATGCCCTGTGCCCTTTTAGAACTGGCTTACTACAGTTCATTTTGCAAATGACATCCACGGGTTTAAGGAAATACTATTTATGTCTGCTAGAAAAAAAACCTGCTGTGTAATTAGCACTTGGGGGGGTTAGACATCTATTGAAGCATACATTCTACAGATGGACCATTATCTGTATAATAGAATTTCAGAAGCTACTGTACGTGCATGTAGGTTATTTACTTTAAGACTGTAGACGTCAGATGAAGGGACAACTGCGTAAACTGGGACATTCTGGGAAATGAACAAAATACACATAGCTGTATTATGGGGCGAGTTTTCTTTTCACATTGAAAAACTGCAGATTTCAAATAGAGAGAGGAAGAGGAGAAAGTACAGAATTTCCAATAGCTATCAAATTTTAGCTGCCAATTTCTTAGTGCAACTTTTAATGATTTATAGCATTAATATTTCACAGTTTCCATTATTAACTATGGCCCATTAACATTATCACTATGAGGGTGACGGCAGTAGGAGCTGGGAAGAAAAAAATATTTAAAATCTATCCCTTTATTTTTCGATTTCAATCTAAAAGAATTTTTTTTAGTAAACTGAATAACTAATTTAGCACATAATCAGTACAAGTGAATACATATATCCTCCATGCATTTCTGTGTGGGGCAATTTTACAATGGCACAGATAATGACTGTGTAAAAATTCAATATAAAGCTGGAAATAGACTTGGCAGATAATAGGGCATTTGGGTCCAATGTTTTATAGTTCTGCCTCATTTTTCTAATACTCACAATATTCCCTTCAGGTTTTGATAATGTAGATGAAGCATTTGCAGCCATTTTTTGTACAATTCCCCACCAACCTCCGGGATGCTGTTTGTCCACTCCACCAGGTTTAGCTTCCTGCACCAGGGACAGCATATTATTTCCTGGTGGTCTCAACGTGGATTCTAATCTGTGGAATTTGTGTATCCGATCTCTGACCAGAATGGTATCGGGCCTCTCCTGGTGCGCTAACACTTGTCTGGATATGTACCAGCCAGGGTCTTTCTTTTGGACAACATCAGCGATCTCCTCTACGAGATCTGAGTTTATAATATCAGTGGGGTTATATTTATGAACATGAACAACATCTTCCCTTTCGCCTAGCAGTTTGGAAAGGACGGAATAGAAATCACCTGTGCAGGAAGAGAACAGAAGAGATAAAAACAGAGAGATGGAAGATTAACACATCATAGTGGACACAATAACATCAGATCATTCTAATTACGTAAGCTTGGGTCAGTCGTATTTCAAACCCACAACCATCTTTCAGAAGCAACATTTACATAGAAATAGCTGTGTCTGCCTGATTTTTCCAGCAGAAAGTACCATAAAGACTGTCCTTGGTTGCTGTGATGGAAATGAAGCATGTTATTGCTGCACAAGGCGTGCTTCACACGATGATGTGCACGGCACACTCTCATTGACTTGAAGGCTATATTAGTTTTACATCTTAAAATAATACATTTATAGAGGTCAGCACAGAGATCAGAATAAATTTCATAGCTTGTACTGCAAATGCCATCAGGAAATAGATCAAAGAAAAAAAAGCTTTGTTTTCATAAGTGAGAGATTACAGCATAACTCAAACAACACAGAGACAAATGCACTTGGGAGCCATCACTGTCCTAAGGAAATGACCAATTCCCTAGGTAATTAGCCTTCTCCAGAGTCAAGTGGCAAGTACATTTAAAGCTAAACTTCAGGCAGATGAAAAAATGCCACCAATGGAAGCAACTGTGCATTAGGTCAAAATTATGAAGCCTATTTTTTACATGAAATCACTGTAAGTATCAGAATTTGACTTGGTATCAGCTTTTTGTAATCCTCTAAAGTAGAACTTTAAGTCTAGAGGAGGAAGAACCAGAACTGGGAGCCAATCTGGTGTGCTGCATGTAAATATGATAAGAGGCGAAGAGAGCAGAGTAATAAGCATATCAGTCTCCTGGTGCTTATTTACTGTCCAATCACAGGTAGAAGGCAGGGAGATTATGAGGATATTTTACCCTAATTGTATTAGAGAAAGTTTACCAGTATTTAAGTGCCCTTTACAAGAACTGTGTAAAGTTTCAAGACTGGATAGGGCAAAAAAAAAATCCTTCAGCAGCTCCTATGTGTTTATTTTGAGTGTTTAGTTGTTCGCCTGAAGTTTGGTTTTAATTAAGAAGCATATGGAGTCACAATGAAGTAACCGAAGATATAATAAATCATAGAATGAAAGAGGAGCTGCAGTCTAAAGGAAACTCAAGATATCATTTTGAAATAAGTTGCTGACATTACATATAAATCCAGCTAACATTTTTACATTGCATGCATTGCTTTTATATTTCATCTTTAAAGTAAAACCCTTTACCTTTTGCAGTGGCAGAAGAGTGATGTAGCAATGTTCTGCCTGTGCCCACGTCCTCTATTGCTGTTATGGCTGTATATAACCCCCAATATATATTTTTTCACCAAAAGGTTCATTATTTGGTGTATTGTTTTTATGGTTTATGCTACAGTTTTCATGCCTAGTTGGGTCCTGGTCAAGTCAATCCACTGAAAAGTCATATTTTCCTTATAGGTAGTTACTACATAAGGATTTTGTAGGGCTCCACTTAACTTATGTGTCACTATGCTTTGCAGTACACAGTTTTAAAACTAATCCAATGGTTTCTTCACATTCCCAGGTTAAATGATCCCCAGGGTCAACAAACCACATTCCTAGGTTAAATGATGGCCAGGGTTAACAAATCACTCTTTGCACTAGATGTCATGACAGCACCTGCCTTAGTCCTCTGAACTACAAGAGGTGCAGCTCCATACGTCTGTTTTTAACAGTGGGTATCTCAGAATGTGGCATCCATATCCTATCAGTCCACTTTTGCACACTGAAAAGGTATACTTTCCATCCCAGACAGGGGGGTTTAAAGTCCAAAAACAGCTGCACACATTGATGTGTGTGCGCTGCTTTACACCTCCCACAGTTTGGAACTGCAAGACAGAAAGATGAGGGAGGAGGTTATAAGGCTCAAACATCACAGGAGTTTTCAAAGTATAAAAAGGAAAAAAACTGAGCTATAGGCTGTGCAGCAAGAGAAAGAGACCGTGAAAATATTTTGGTATTTCATCTTGATACTGGAATTGGGGTTGAATTTTACAGTGTTACCTAAATGTTGATTAGAATGTCCAAATCAATTTTCCCCAAATCAATACACTATATTATATGCGGACATAATTTTCAAGAAGAAGCTGTTGTGCCATTAAAATCTTAAAGGGAGTGTGGGAACTAGTGAGCTGAAAGCTCCTGGCAGTACTGACACTAGATGAATGTCTTTTGTTCGCTAGTTATTTTCTTTTTAATATAATAAAAAACAAGAAATCCAGCAGAAAGAATGCAATCTCCTCCAAACCAAAACCCGAAGAAGGGATCCCATCCATTCAGGGTAAAGGTGACACGTTTCCTATTAAAAAGGCCAGTGAGTGATTGAATCTGACTGTAAATCAAATATCTATTCTTGGTGGATCCTGGTAGATTAATTTACTTGAAAACAATACAAACTGAAGAACTAAGAACAAATAAAGTAATCATTTAGAAAAACCCTAGAGACAGAAGCAAATTAAAAGTTACTGAGAAGTGCATCAGTGGATGTCTCAGTCAACTAAGTTTACCCTAAAGCTGTCTGGTCACATGTCCTGTGTTACTAAACTGCTACATATTCACTGCAGGTGAATCAGCTACTTTAATTTAAAACCCACGCACTAGAAAAAGACTCCTGTAGGGGAAGGCTTGGCGATTGTTACATTTACTGCTTTATAAACAGATTCTATTTGTTAACCTATGACAAAGGTATGTTCTGCAATGGGCAGTTAATCTTTGGTTAATGGCTATGAACTACAGATATTAGCAATAATTTGAGGGATTAGATTATGGAGGAGAAAAATATATATCGCTGAGTGTACGGGGTTGGACGGTGAATGCAGTAAGATTTTAGTGCTTTTTCTCTGGTTTTATTTTACATACAATTCCATTTCCTGCTGCCTTTGAATATTGTCCTTACATGGCATCAAGAGCAATTGCCACATTATCATTATACAGATATTTACCAATATTACATAAAAAGAAAGCTTGTTCATCAGCAGTATATAAATTTCCTAGTAATCTGGGAGCCTAAACATTGAGGGTGAAAGATGAATTGTGAACTACTAGCTCATCAGCACTAGTCGTATAATTAACAATGATAAAACTTGCAATGGATCACTCACAGGTAGATAATAAAATGTCCCACAACATACCTGTGAAGTGTTAGATCCTATTTATATCACTGTCAATCAGTGCTTAATAATAGTTTGTTGTCCCCTGTATTTTGTACAATGTAAATGCATTGCCGTGCAGAGATGTGCTCTTCTCAGCATCCCCTACACTTACTCTGAAGCTATGCACAGCTGGGACTTCAGAGTATGTGCTGTGGCCAATGAGCAAACCAGTTCTTGGTTTTAATCTTGTCCAGCTATGGAAAGATAGTTTTATTTAAACCTCACTTGTTCCAGGCTCTGGTTGCTGGATCCTCAGCTTGTAACCAGAGACTTAGTCCAGCTATACCCTGCAATTGCCTTTTGCGATACCTGACCTCATCCTGATCTCAACCTCATTTCTTTTCTTTCCGCCTGCCCTGATCCTGAACTGTCCAGATCTTGTTCCTTGATTACTGCCTGCAGTGATCTCAGACCATTTCAACCTTGCACTTGCCAGAAGCCTACCCAATACCTTTGGCTGTCCCAGACTGAAACCCTCTGTTTCACTGGTGAGGGGAACCTGTGGGTCACAGTGTTCTACCTGCAGCAAAGTAGTTGGGTGGCCAATAGGGTTTACAACCAATCAGCCCTGGCAAAAATCAGCAAGGCACTATAACTTCGTTCCCCCCTCCAATTCCAATCCATAATTTAACTGGTTCTTTCATATGAACAATGGGATTTCATAAATGGGTACATATTTTACAGAGGCTGAGAAACAGTTATCTGACCCATACATTATGCATTACATGCCAAAATTTGCCTATGCTAGATCTATTATTACTGCATCACATACAAGAAAATTAGGTGAGAAAATGTGGTGAAAAAAACTGTAAATTCTGTAACTGGATAAAAGGGACAAAACAAACAAATAAAAAAATAAATTACATTTCTTGTTTACACCTTTATAAAAAAGGTCTCTATGTTTCCAAGCATATTCTACATTCTTGGTAATTGCTGCCACATCTGCTATGATTGCTTATTATCCCTTACAAGTCAGTTCACAGAAGAGAGGTTACTTATATAATTCATCTTGCTTTAACCTAATGACATAAAATACATAAAGGATAACTTCAGATTTACATTATAGTCCAACACTACAGTATAACATCATGGAAGTACACTTTAATACGAGATCTACCTTTTTTATGTTAAAAACCATCAGCAGACAAAATGACCTTAATAGACTGTGTCATGTTTGCAAACAATCTTTTGCTTTCCAATTATTTGAACTAGACATTCAATACACAGACCTGGAAGATGAGTCCCTCAGGTGATATAATCTCATCTCAGAAAATAATTACCACAGTTATTAGCACTGTGCCATAAGTATATTATAATTAAGGAAAACACTTCTCCACCTGAAACACCTCACTGATGATGAGCGGCTTGGGGAGAGAGGACTTCGAGTTAAACTAACTTCAGGGTAACCTACAGCTAAATTGTATACTGCCAATAAAAACTCAAGAGCAAAACCCATCTTGAAGATTTTTTACTAACACTGTCAAGGTGACACACAATATGAAATAATTTTTTGACAAGATTTAATAGGTGAAATACTTTTTTAGGGTGGTAGTTACTTAACTCTGGATTTTTTTAAAGGGCACAGATATCTGGGTAATACCTATCATACCTAAAATCCAAAAATGGCATAGAAAAATGAATTAAGGGAGAAGCCACCTATGGAGTTTTGGAAAGGATGGAATTAAACTGTTGCAGGTATGAAGTGTCTGCACAACCCCAAATCTGTTTTTGGCTGCTTTGAAAGGCAAAGCAAAAATTATTAGAGCTTGCCATTAGCCCTGCTCTCACACATTCATAATGGATCATTACTTGAGTGGCGGCGTTACTTGCAGGAGGTAGCAAGGTGCCGGAGCTTCTTACCTGTAGAAGTTCTTTATGTTCTAAAGTGTCTAAAGGGTTTCGTATTAATATTTTAATACATTTGATTGATTTTCAGTAACCAATTAGCCTAGAGAAGTTACAGACTTATATGAGTTTAGGATGGTCTACTCAAGAAAAATGGGGGGAAAGCCATCTGCCTATCTTGTCAAGGGCAGGCACCTGCCACTGTTTGTGGGACTTGCCCAATAGACTGACTGAACAAATTGTTAGTTCCATTTTTTGTGTGGTTCCAGTAGAATCTCCAAAGGGTAATCATAAACTGCACAATCCTTTCCTAAGACACAATGGCCCACTGGATTAGGCTTTATGTTGCCAAACTGAGTCAAGTAGATTATTGTGCTTTACAATTATATAGGAAGATATATATGTAACAGTGCTGTTCTCATGGAAAAATAAAATTACGTATATTAAGCAGAAAATTAAAATGATGAAGAAGCTGATCATCATCATGGTGAGAATATTCCTATGCCAGATAAGCGATAGACAACAATGACGGATTGCAATTTTAAAGGCAGTCTAAGAAACTGTTCCTATTGGCAAACACATTTTTCCAGCTGCTACACACACATCAAGTGTCCACTGCTGGGGTAATGGTGCGGAGTTCTACAGGAACCCATAGCTATCACTTATCGTCAGCCCTAAACTATAAACACAAAAGTGAATCTGGTGGTAATTACCCTTCTGCCCTCTCCTGCCACCCTTCCCTGAACTCTGTCACAGGCAGTTAAATAGGAACTTTGACAGCTGATCTACTTGATAAGTGCTTTTTTGTTTGCAGTTTAACATAATGCACTCTACAATTCAACATTTCATATTCAACAAAGCACTGGAAACAAATACCCAGAATAAACACATAAACCAAATAAACTGAAGGCTGAGCGCTCAGGTAAAGAAACACAATATATAACTGCACTAGCTGAGGAGAAATATTAGGTAGTTGAAATGTCCCCATGAAATGATATATGAGATGTAGCTAGGTCTTGCTTATTGAACTCATCTATCAGAAGCTGAGCTACGTCCCCTATAACACAAAAGGAAATACACAGATGGAATGGCACGGTGTTCCTGTGCAATAACAAAAGGCAAATGCAAAGGTTATCATTAGTCAACCTGTAACGGTACAAAAGCCAGAGATCATTGAGAAAAGTGTCAGCAGAAAGAAGGTTTATGGTTTGGGCTGAAAGCGAAAAACACTGGAGACATGTAAAAAGGCAAAAATAATGTCAAATTGGGGTCATTTTTCATATTTTTTTAGTATGAGACGGAATCAGCCATGGTCTCTATGGCTGTAACAAATGACATTTAACCATAGTAGCAATGGCTGGAAAAAAAATGTGCCTTTCCTTTTTTTGATTTTCGAAAGGTCTTACAATTCTAAAGCAAATCAATGTAAAGGAATAAATAAATCTGTTAAATATATATAAATATTATAATATATAAATGTAATCAGCTTTTGAATGCCATCAATTATGTCTGGTGGAGGGGGCATTTACATATTATAAATGATGATCACTCTCTGATGGATATACAGTGAATAAGGGAGATTCCATGCCACTATTGCTTATGACAAAGTATGGAGTTCTGCAATGAAGAGCCATTGTAGTAAAGGCAGACCTGACTAATATATTTAGAAAAAAACATAACTCTGTTTTTTGAAATAGGAAAAAGAAGGCCAAAATGGCTGACCAACCAACTGACCCAAATCATGTATTTCAGCTTTTTTAACAATGATGTTAGGTTAATGATGAAGAATGTAAAGCTGGAGGAGTGGGTAAATCCTAGTTTAAAGCAAACTTGTGCTTTGCCCATGTAAGGTAACCTTGCTTTATTGTAGCCTTCCACATCATCATATACTTGGTTTTCCCTTGCACCCACTCCACATCTCATACCCAATACATCCTGGATTGTGGAAGCAGAAGACTATTTGCATGTGAATGCCCATATTACTATATCTCCAGGGATTCACTGAATTTTTACTTTCATCCAAGCAAGCTGAATGGAGCAAAAATGGGGGAAAGTATATGCTGCTGGGGATAAGGAAATAAAGGTAAACCTGAGAGGCCAAACTACAAGTTCATTTTGAAGTAGGAGTGTCACAAAAGAGGTGCCATTTCTGATTTTCTCCGAAAAAAATGCTGTTAGCTAATCACTGAACTGAAAAAAGTATTTAAAAATAAACTGAAAAAGGACTTCTGACTTTCCAATGGTTGTACCATTCTAGGTCGCAGTGTAACTAAATAGTGAAGTGTTGGGTCAGCATTCACAACCAACCAACTAGTGTTTTCATAAAAAAAAAAAAAAAAAAAAAAAAAAAAGGAACAGAGTCTAGCCACACACTTGAGATCATAGGATCCAATGATACTTACATACAGTAAGTTCTGTAAACAGTGCATAATCATTTTGGCTGAACCAGCATGTTAATAAATGTTATTTTTGTATTTATCATGTACTTATAAAGTTCTGACAATTTAGCACTATATACAGAGTCCATAGTCATGTCACTAACTGTGCCCTCAGATGGGTTCACAGTCATCACAATCTAAGTCATCATAGACAAAGGCCGCATGAACACACCCAATTATGGTTGCTGGAAATGATCTTTCATCATTTCCAGCCACAAAGCAGTGAGACATGAATAGACAAGAGCTGTACACACAGCGCCATTCCGTTCTATGAAGAGTGCAGGAGGGAGAACGAGTGAGGAGCATCCCTCTGTGCTCTCCTGCCTTGACTCCCATAGTGGTCATTCATCATCTGTGGCCATCAGGACGGGTCCATGAACAATATCAGGCAACTAGCCCGAACACCCATATTGGGCCAGAATCATCTTATGTGTCTACATATCTGCCATATCAAGGGCAGTGTTTCCCAACCAGGGTTCCTCAGGAGGTTGCTGGGGGCTCCTTGAGCAATGAGCAGTTTGGATCTCCCAGGACAGTTTATCTGATACCAATGATCTTTTTGGCTATTTGTAAAGATGACATTCTTCCCAATATCCAGCAATGTAAGGGACCCCACTGACCACTACACTAATGTACTGTTAGCTGTGGAAATAGTGATTACAGATGGGATTTCCTGAAGGGGTCCCACCCATGTTAAAAAAAGTTAAGAAACACTGGTCTAGGGTCTATAACTCGAGTACCCAGAAGAAAACCCACACAAGTATAGGAAAACATGTAACAGCTTTTGTTCTTTCTTTTAAAATAGTATTTCTGGGCACCAAGACAAACATACAATACTTCAGTAAGGACCCTGAATCAATGCACATTTACAATTCACTGACTACTCTGGATGTAAATGCTCACACTGTGGGATTTGGCAGAGAGCAGCCAATTGTGTGACCTCTCAGCTAGTTTGGAGCAGCTAGAGATGTGACATTGGAAAATTTGCATCTCTCACTCGGTATCCATTGTTGCAATAGTTCATTATCATTTCAATGATGCTGTTCCTCTTTACAGGTCTGTATGATGAAGGGTTTCCAACATGCAGAGCAGGGCGCACAATGCTGAGAACACATTCACATTTGATGTGCACCATACAGACCAGGGCGGTTCGCTCAGGCAAAAAGTTGTTTTTCTTTGACAGGATGCCAGGGTACGTGTATAAACTTTAATGAGCCTCATAGATTTGTTTTCAGCATGGCACCAGTGTACAAATCACCAACTCCACAGGATAAGACATTGTCTGCATGTGGACTATGGGAACAGGTACAGCAATGT
Organism: Pyxicephalus adspersus; assembly: GCF_032062135.1. Lineage (NCBI taxonomy): Eukaryota > Metazoa > Chordata > Amphibia > Anura > Pyxicephalidae > Pyxicephalus > Pyxicephalus adspersus. The sequence continues at coordinate 68,834,570 of NC_092863.1, forward strand.
TAAATCTAAACAAATCAAAATTTAGGACAACTTTTACATGGTTTCCGTAAAAAAAATGAATTTAGCTTTTTAATAAACAATATAAAAAGCAATCTTAGCTGTTTTATAAAGTGCAATCTGCAGGACAGTCACCCATAGCAGTCAATTAGAAATTTAATGTTACTGTTCCAACTACATAGATACTGTTCAAAGTAAAGATAAAATATGATTGATTGGTATTGGTTACCGTAATATGAACCTTTTAACTAATCAGATTCCAAAATTAAATGTTTAGTGGCTGCTAGGATTTCTGCACTTTGCTTATTATCATTGCTTTATGTTCTAAAACCCAACATGGATTCCAGTATCAGGATATGGAAGGTAGTTCAATTTTAGTTGAATCTTACAGTGTTTACTACGCAAAAGTAGACTTTAGAACCATAAAATAAACTCTTCTGACAGAAAATAAGCAGTGACTACATCACAAAGATGTGACCTTGGTAGTGCAGTTTGGACCCTTCCATGCTACAAACCAGAATATCCAAGTGTCTGCTTGTCATATGACCAAAGTTTTAACTATGCATTTCAGGCAGACTTTTTCCTTAAAAAAATACATTTGGATACAGGAGTGTGGATGGAAAAGTGAAGTAGAA
>NC_092863.1:68835263-68839610 GCF_032062135.1 Pyxicephalus adspersus
GGGTAACTTGCATCAACCTTTTTTTCCTAGCTTGTCGCACCGTACCATATAAATAGACCATGAACAATCAATTTATTGAGTGGCTCCTGAAAAACAAGCAGGAATATCTAAAATGTATCCCAAAGGGCCATACATACATACCACCTAAAAACAAGATTATATTTAATTTACAACACAACTTTGCTCTTCCATCAGAAAGACACGTATCCCTGGATACCACATCTCTAAGGTTTCTCAGCTCCTTAAACTACACAAAAGTTGCATTATAGTGGTGGTATTGCCATAGAAACCCAATGGTAGCAATAAGTGGTAGGTGACCTTTGGCTTTGTAGCTGAATATAATGTATTTTTCTTATTGTCTTCTAAAGGAAAATTATCTCAATATCAAATAGAACCAGAAAATATACTCAGTCTATATGAAAAAATTTGCAAAAAGAAAAGGCTCTAAATCAATTGAAAAAAGTACATTAGAAATAGATGTGAATCCCAGCAACTTAAAGTGACGTTAAGGAATGTATCATGTAGTAGCAATCTGCTGGGATTTCTGGGAGAACAGAATGTAAAATTCACCCAAATCCATATTTTAGCAGTCGATGAGGCTCCACCATAAATTATGGGCACAGTAACACATAAAGCAATATTTGGTACTTGGATCATTACAGCATTCTGTTACACTAATGTTTTCACTTATAGACTGAAGACCTTTACATATACAGAAGTGAAATAAGGAATAAACTAGGAGATTTCATTAAGAATGATAGGTGATATGAGACATGACTTTTACATTGCCACTTGCCCATCTCCAGGGAAGACTATATTAAAATGTGGCCCAGGTGTACTTACAAAATTTTTTTTCTAAAGAAAATGCACATACCCTGATCTAACACTTGCTCCTCTTCTCTTTTAGGCTGTTGTTGTATATTTCTTTCTTCATGTTCCTTCATACCTTTAACAAAAATAAATAAATAAATAAATCATACATTTTAAAAATGTAGTTTCCAGCAGCTTCCTGAAGTTATATGCAAGGGCACAAATACGTACCATGGTGACTGCCATGTCCCATCATTACCATGTCAGGACTAACAGGGACTGGGATATTGGCTATCTCTGGGATGTGATGAAATAAAGATGGGTCCCCCGTCCGCACACATGTCATGTAAGAGTTGGCGTGGGCGGCCTCCATGTAATACATAATATACAAGTTGCACATTTCATCACTGGAAGTTCCTCTGTTAGAAAGCAAGAGACAACAAATTAGAACACATACACACTTCTACCATGCCTCTCTAATAAAACATGCAGATACAGTCAGACAAAAGATACAATGTCCAGCAACTACTGGCTTATAATGATATTGGCCTGGTTGTGGAATTATCACACATACTTCATATCCTGGCTGTAATTTTACAAGTCCCAAAAAACAATTATGCTGTTAAAGTTATTTAATAAGACGATGAATGGATTTAAATACCAGACACAAGCCTGTCCCAGAATGACACTTAAATACAAAATGATCAGACGTCTGGAAGAATGCATGACTTCCATTTAAAATGACCACTTCTTTTCACCTATTCTTTCCTTCTGTCCTCACTTTGGACACCATTGCATTTACACTAGCTCTTTATCTTAAACTAGCTACCAGACAGGGTACAATATAATTGTACAAACTCATTTAGATTTACTGAACTAAGTTATGTGAATGCCTGCCTAAACATTTGTATCCAATACTCCGGAATAGATGAATTTTCCAATCAGACAAACTTAAATTTGTATTGTGACTACGGTTTCTGCGTATGAGTGTCAACTTTGACACTGCACTGACTTTATAATGTTGAACTATCCCTACATTTTTTCTCTCCAATCTATGTATAGGAAACCAAGTATGGAATTCGCCATCCCAAACAATCCCACAGTCATCCAATCCTATAAGTTTCAGCTATGCCTTTAAAACATATTGCATTGTTTAGATAAGACCACCACAGTCAGAGGAGCAAGTAAGTCAGAATGGGTGACTGGCTGAATGAAATAACAAGATAGGAGCTAGCTTATATGATTGGCTGAACAAGATGAAATGAGAGAACACAGATCCTTCCAATCAAAGCAAAGACTGTGGTTGACAAGGATGGACACACTCTTACCAAATCAAATCCCAAAAACTTACCTCCCTCCTTCCCAGCCCGTAGAAAAATTGTCTTGTGTTTGCACTGGCTCATGGTGCAAAAAAAGGAGCTGCTTGCTCGACAGCATCCTATTGTCGATCATCAACATGTTCCTTATATTGCTATACCTAATATTAAGTAAAACTACTTGGGTAGCTCAGTAATTCCACCCTATTTTAAAATAATGTAATGGGACACAAATAGCATTTTGTACTAAAAAAAAAAAAAAGTTGAAGATAATTTGCTTCAAAGTGTGTAGCTCTACTAGTTTTTGTAAATATTCTGTTTCTATGTTAATTCTTGTATGTTCATTTTTAGTAATAAGAAAGGAGTAATGATAACACAACTGATCATAAAACATATAGATAAGTGGTCCATGGATATTACAGAACAGACAAGTTTGATTACTGGCGTCTATTACAGTTTTCTTTACCAAATACATCACTCGGTTGATGGAAAGTATTGTGCGTTATTTATATATTCTTCATTTTTGCTTAATGAAGCATAGCATCCTGGTCTATGGATGATGTAATCCAGGATTAGCAAACATCAGTCACTGATCAATCCATATGTGTAATTTATAAACCTTTAGGAATATCATATTTGGCAGCATAATTTTGTTTGGAATGACGGTTTAAGAAGGAGTTTTTCTTGAATTTTCAAGGGAAAGTCATTTGGATTGCAGCTCAGTAGGCAATTACGTGCATCAATTCTTGAACATTTTCCAGTTACTTTGGAGTTTGCTTAGCATTTCAAAGAGAATAAGGAAATAATTATAGGGAACAGAAAAAGGGAAAAGCCTGAAGAGGAAATTAATCTTATGTGGGTTCAGGTCCTAATCTAAAACACAAAATATAAAAAACACTAAACTGTAGTGTAACAACTTCTTGTTGAATCGAAGGTCTTTTTCAACTAGAATTGTGTGACCATAATTAGCTTAAAGGGAAAGTAAAATCTATTCAATGACAGTAATTTCACTGAGCCAGTCATACTTCCCCATTAACTGCTCATCTAGCACAATAAAAAAAGAATCAGTCTTGGAAAAAAAGAACATAAAGATTAAAATGAATTTATAAACTAATATTTTAAATATACAGATTCCCAAGGTGTAGTTATGGAGAATATGCAGCATTGTAAGGATACATTAACACGTGCAATGGTTCTCGTCCAATAATCGGCTCAGGGCTGATTTTGGATGAGAATCCTGCATTTCTACAGTGCTCGTCATCCATTGTCCCAATGACCGTCCTGGCATATCCAGATGATGGACAATAAACGATCGTAACGAAAGTGAAGGGGAGAGAGCGCAGTGGGATGCCGCTTTGTGGTTCTCCCACTCCCGTCTCCATAGGCCAGAGCGGTGCTGTATGTACAGCACTAATTCATGCATGGCGCAGTTGTTTGTTGTTGGCAAGGATGGTGAAAGATCCTTTCCAATGCCAATAGTTGCACGTGTGTACTTGGCCTAAGGCACAGCTAAAACTTTGCATTGAGCTGTATATGGGAGGGGGTCACTACTGTTTTCAGATACATAAACAACAGTCTTTCTACATCAAAGAAGCAAACTGAGAGCCTACAAAATGTGAAAAGAAACCAAAGGAGGTCTGAATTGCCGAATCAAAAGCACAGTATTATTATGGGTTGTTTCACTTTAGTCTTGCACTTGGAAAAAAAAAAAAACAATTCTGAGTCTTTTAGGTAAATTCACAGACTTTGTGTTTAATACTATATGCAAAAAGCCTAGGACAAGACCATTAAGGATTCACTAAATAGGATAACATTTAAACCTAAGCAAAACAAAAATGTTTGTGTGGTGGCTGCTTTCTTTTCTATACTTTGCAAACTAATAATAATTTAGGCAAGTACAAAAAAATACTGCCAGAAATGCAGTACTCTTCTTCCATCATCTGTTGTTTAAAGAAAGCACCATATTTGTATTGTGTAACCTAATATCATCAATCAATAATACAATAGAGATAAACAAAGGCAGAAATGTTTAAAGCCCAACCTGTGTAACAACCATGGATGCCCTCATAGACACAGTGGTTGAAAAATAATGGTTATGCAAAGAGGAAATGTTTGTTGAAAAAGCTTTAAAAAGAAAACCAATGCAGTCACTATATATAAGGACCGATAGGATAAAATACATTTATTTTAAGAAATGTATCAAATACAACCATGATACTAT
>NC_092863.1:68839802-68871232 GCF_032062135.1 Pyxicephalus adspersus
TTCCTTCCTGAAACACTCAATATGTTGCCCATAAGAACATTCTTATTGAAAGCAATTATGGGAAAATATGAAAACTAAAATTATTCATCCCTTAAAATGATAGCTCTCTCAATTATGCTGATCACCTGGCTTCAATACTTTGAGCCACTTACCAGAAAGAATAACACAGCATGCAATGTCAGAAAGACAGATTTACATATTTGTTTAAAGTGGCCCAAAAAATGTGGAAGCCATGGGATCAGTGTGACAGCCAAGCATCCAAGGGGCTCAACAATAGAAGCTCGGGTAGAAGAGAATGTTAATATCTGACATGCAGGTGACCTTTGCATTGTCCCATAGAGCAACACTTCTTACTAGTTTGCTCTGTTGCTCATATTTAATTTTTTATATGGCCAGTGAAAAGGCAAATTCTTTTCTCTATCAAATTACCAAAATACTTACATTGTCCTTTACTAAGTTGGTAAGCTTCTGAAAAATTTTTCAAATCTGTCTGTTACTGTTATTCACATATAGTCATATTCATAAAAGCCAGGTTTTGGGTTTTATTATTTTCTATCCCTTTTATACAGGTAGACAATTTAAGTAATATTGCACATGAGCCAGCTTACTACAATAGATCTGCAGATGTGTGTTTATAATTGTAAGGCAGCCAAGTGCATGCTATTGTTATTAGCCCAAGGAGACTTCCCTCCATCCTGCTGGTGGCTTACCGCAGAAAATAGCAAGCTCCTGGAGCCATGGAATATATTTATGTGTATAGCAGTTCTTTATTAATTATTCATTTCAGTGGAAAGACATATTTGCCAAGGAAGCATTCTGGGGATATATATATGTGTGCAATGAATTTAAAAATCAAGTAAAGACATGATAAAAAGCAAGGTCAGTCTTTGAAGTTGTCTGACCATCAATGTGAAGTAAGAATATATACGTCTGCAAATAGAATTTCCAAGCAGGTTCTGGCTGCAGAAGACAAGATACAGCCACCCAAAAGCCCTCCAGCTGTTGAAAGTCCCAGCATAATACTCAACTAACACTGAGCTAATCCTGCATTTATTAGTAAAGCAGTTCTAAATTATCACAAAATGGTTTCTATAACTAAAACAAAACACCCTATATATGCTATAAAACATACAAATAATATTCATTTGTAAAATACCCTATATAATTAAAATAAACCCCAAAATCTCACTCTTTTGTATTCCTTTACATTCTTGTACCCCTGTATGTAATGATTTGTGACTGCTTTTTGCTTGAAATGGCTTAAAATACTTTTTTGTTTCAATGGAAATGTGCAGCCTGCTCTACCAGCTGTATGTTGGTGTAGCTGCCAATACTTAGTCCTCACAAAAACTTGTATTGCAGGGAGAGTGTGTTTACCTAAATCTGTGATGAGTGTTGATTACCAAGCACAAATACTTATTAGTCCTGACTTATTAAAGCTCTCCAAGACTGGAAAAGATAGGCGATCATCGGAGAAGCTGGGTGATCCAACAAAGCTGCAATGGATTTCTAAAAAATCATTTGCTATTATTTGACAAATGTTTTCAGTCCTGAACCAGATCAGTTCCAGGTTTGCTGGATCACCCAGGTTAAACCATGATGGTCTATCTTCTCCAGTCTTCGTGAGCTTTAATAAATCAGGCCCATTTTCATCTTTCTGCAAAATTCCACAGAAAAATGGGAGTAATTATTAGTGATATTCATGAAAACAGAGGTGTTTTATTGTCTTTATTATTATAATATATTTTTGTGACTTATAATGGCCTTATAAAATATATAAACTAGGGATTTATGGGAAGAAATGAATTTAAAATTAATCAGAAACCATTATTTCTCCTAACATGTACAATGACTACACATACATATATTAATGTAGAACCAAGGCCTCCAATTGAAAATAAATGTGATGATGCAGTCACCTATAAATCAGTCTACAATTAAAGCTTTTAGTCCCTCTGAACACTCCCATAAACACCTGTTAGGCCTGCCTCTAAAGTCGATCTTAAGGGCAGCACGATGGCTCAGAAGTTAGCACACTGGCCTTTGCAGTGCGAGGTAACGTGTTTGAATTTCGGCCAGGACTTTATCTGCATGGAGTTTGCAGGTTCTCTCTGTGTTTGCTTCCTCCCAATATTGACTTTAGGCTGTATTAAGGACATATGACAAAGGTAGGGTCATTAGATTGTGAGCCTCTTCGAGGGACAGCTAGTGACATAACAATGGACATTGTAAAGTTCAGAGTTCAGAGCAGAGTTGCCACTCTCCAGTAAGCTGTGCATACTCGTGCACAACTCCTGCAACAAGAAATGCTGCAGAAGCTTTGACTATCAGCACTGTCACAGCCAAAAAAAGAAGCTTTTTCTGAAGACAAAACGGTGTTAACATGGCCATTTAGTAATGTTTTAGGCAAATATTGAAAATCTACCAAGGGTTATTAGTTCTGGTCAGTTAGAAGTTTGGTTATCTCTACTAATGTTCCAATTGACTGTTTTATTGATTTTAAAAGAGCTGGTAGACAGGTAGCAGGAAAAAGGATTGGGTGGGAAGAGAAGCCATGGCCATATGTTGGGCACACACAACTGAAGGTACATAGAGGAGAAACTGAAGAACAGCCATGACGGTCACCAATTATTGCAACTCATTGAAGTCCCCGATTTGTAAGAAACAATTTGTGTTAAATATTTCCAAATGCCTAAATTGGAGTAAGAGTTTAGGACTAATTGCTTGTGTATTGGTAAATTCACCATTTCCATCTGTTCTCGTCCAGCATTTCTACGCACGGTTTTATATCTTTAATTCAGTAAAGATATCCCTTTACACCTTGTTTGTGTAACTACTTATACTCCCTTGCTTGCCCCACCTTTACCTTGGAACACTGAGAAACAATATTTACCTGAAGCTAAGTCAACATACCTACAGATTCTTCCAAGAAACAGCTTCTTCCTGATGGCAGGTAGTGACGTAAGTATGGACTTTGTAGAGAGCTGCGTAAAATGTTGGCACTATAAATACTGTGTAATAATAATAATAATAATGGCATGTAAATATAGTGAGGCAATTCCAGAAATCTGACTTCTACCCGGATAAGGACACTTGTAAACATTGCTCGATAGAAAACTTCCTTACTGTGTCTTTAGCAGATTTACATACTACACAATTGCAATGTCTTCACACTATCAATCAACATGTCAGAGAGCAGGAAATACAGGAAAAAAAGGTACATAGGTCCAAAACAGTTGGCATCTCATTGTGTGCATACTGCAAAGGCAGACAACGGTGATCACTGAACAGTCCCTAACATTTTCTAACTTGATGGAAAATGGTTGAATGGCCAGATTCAAATCAAATCCTTCACTTCATGTGTGACCATTGTACCATTAGCCAAAAAATATTTGGGGAGGTCACAGAGATACTCCACTTTGTATTGCCCGTTGTGTTTGGTGAAAGAGCTGCCAGAAAACTTATCTCATCAAACCAACTGTTATCCTAAATAGAATCTGTGAACAGGAAGGTGGCTAAGCAGCCCTACATTCTGCAAATCTACTCTCTGCCATATAAGAGTTATCCCCATGCCATATAAGAGTTATCCCCATCATTTATATCTTCAAACGCTGCCCTAAAATCCACTACCTAACCTTCTTCCACTCTACCCTACCCTACGTATCACAACTTTTTGCTTCGTTTGATAATTATTCCATGTTTATGTCTGCTGATCAGAGTTATTTATATGTTTGGCTCCAAGAATAATAGCTATGTATGTGAAAATGTTTTGGCCAGATTCAAATCAAATCCTTCACTTCATGTGTGACCATTGTACCATTAGCCAAAAAATATTTGGGGAGGTCACAGAGATACTCCACTTTGTATTGCCCGTTGTGTTTGGTGAAAGAGCTGCCAGAAAACTTATCTCATCAAACCAACTGTTATCCTAAATAGAATCTGTGAACAGGAAGGTGGCTAAGCAGCCCTACATTCTGCAAATCTACTCTCTGCCATATAAGAGTTATCCCCATGCCATATAAGAGTTATCCCCATCATTTATATCTTCAAACGCTGCCCTAAAATCCACTACCTAACCTTCTTCCACTCTACCCTACCCTACGTATCACAACTTTTTGCTTCGTTTGATAATTATTCCATGTTTATGTCTGCTGATCAGAGTTATTTATATGTTTGGCTCCAAGAATAATAGCTATGTATGTGAAAATGTTTTATTTCAATGCTCATTGATAAACCAAGCAGTAAATTACCTTATGTAGTGGCATTACCATAGTGGTAATATTAGGGTGCAACCTTTATTACATATTGAACTTCATATAATAAATTCTGCTCAGCACCGAGCCAATGAATGGTGTAACAGATATCCTTGTCTTAGTAGGTAGGAAACATACTTTTGTGTACTCCATAAAACTCCAGGCATCATATGAGTTATAGATAAGTTGTATTCCCTTGCACAAACTAAAAAAAAAAACAAAACATCTTTTTGTTTATATGTTTGAAAGCAGACTATCCGCTGGGTCTGTGGAGATTGCTAGGGGAAGTATGGGGGAGGATATTTTTCCGCTGTGAAAAATATGCCAACGCTGTCCTTTCCAGTGGTATCTAGCAAGATTCACTTATTTACCATAGCAACAGTAATGATATGAGGCGAGAGGAACAAAAATCGGAGTGCTACAAAAAGGGGAATTGGCTTCTTCCGTGCACTGAAAGCAGAGAGCCCCAAGAGACCACACACAAGCCTTTCGCCAACCTATGTGCTTGCTACTGATGCTGTGAAAATAGCTCAGCACGATAATGTGTGCGTGGAATACCTGTCATTTTAATAGCGTTCTCTCCGCTCACACACACACGCAGAAATACACACACGCTGTTCACAATCCCACCCACAGTCACAAGAGACGAACTACTGGCACAAAGCTTTGAAATAACAGGTTTAATTCCATCGATTTTCTGCTTCTTGCAAGCAGACAAAACTATGTTTTGATATGGGAAGAAAATAATAATAATAAAAAAAAAAAAAAAAAAAAAAAAAAAAAAAGAAATCATTTTTTACAAAACCCAGACGACACTGCTGACCTGTGAAAGTTCACTGATTTTCTGTAGTGTAAAGACACAGAGGGATAACTGATCCGTGAACTAAGACCATGTGGGAATGAAATCATTCAGGACTGCCAGATTGATTTAATTTATTTTCTGATCGGATACCTCTCAACATGATCTGGACAAATTGCTCCAGTCTGGTTTATAAAACAGTCCATGACTAAATACCTGTGTTTTTAGTATTGTATTGGGGTCTGGAAATTGCACAGTAACTGATTTAAAGATTTTAGGCTTAGCTACATACTGGTGAGTTAACTGGCTTTCACCAAAAGGGTCTTAGATTAGACGTTAGAGACATATGGCCATGGTAGGGACATTGTGAGCTCATCTGAGGGACAGTTGGTGGCTATGGACTCCATAAATCACAATATGTCTGTGCTATATGAACACATTATTGTTATAGTGTTCACAACTTTGAAATGGTGTCGGAGACCAATACCTTTAGATATTTTACATATGGTTAGGATGCCAAGAAATATGCCAAAATAACTGAAAAAGCAAAACGTTTTACTTGCCAAATCATATAGAATTTAGACACAATGGTGAGACTTAAACAATTGATATGGAGAGTGCTATTTGTTGTTTATTTCATATTTTGGGACTCGTTTTAGACGTTTATACACTGGTGGGCCATTATCGGCTTGAATTGAAAGATTAACAGTATTTAATATTCATAATATTAATAATGTATTTACTAAATACAATCTCCAGTGGGCAGGGCTTGCTTTTTGGAAAATACAATAAAAATGTTATCATTCAAACATACCCAATATATGTATTTGATGTTCTTCCTTCACCCGTGAAAAGACATCTGGCTGCCAGAATATCACCAGGACGAACATCAAGAGAATGTTCCACAGGGTAAAATGCCTAAAAAATAATTGATTCCTTATGTTATGGGGTACCTGTTCATGTTCTGCAGTGTGTCCTTCAGCTAACCTCTGATTCTTATCGATTAGGACATCTATATGAATAGCAGTTGACAATATTTACATTAGCACTCATGCTAAAAACTGAAGCAGTTGTTGAAATCCAAATGTCCTACCTGTGGCAGTTGAGGGCTCTGTCTTCCAATTAAAGTCCACTTGCCATTTCGGACTCTGTACCCACTAACAACTTGACCTAAAAACACAACATTTATTTATAACATTTATTTACAACACTTTATGATTATGATTATGTCAGCATTAAGGAGACTCACCTAACTGATGAGTGTGGACTCTGTAGGCAAATGGGTACATTGCAGGCTTTTCATAAGCACAAGCAATATCGGCGTACACTGCTAAAAAACACATACAAAAAAATATGTTAACACAGTAATGCATGCCGATTTATGCACAAAAACTACAAAATCTAAAATGATATAATTGAAAGAAGAGTCCTCGAATTTATCTGTGCGTCAGCCTGTAATTCCCTGCATAACACTAATAATTGGGGAGGAGCAGCATTGTAACCATCGGAATTCTATTTCCTTATGGGGGGTTGTCATTGAACAGTTTGCCTCCTGGAGAGAGGGATAACCTTACCAACCAGCCACAGCTTATGGTATGTTGGTAAGCAAACTGAACTGCTTGGAGCCCAACTCCAACAATTTTAGCACCTACCCTATAGCCAAGTAATTGAACAAACTAACCAGTGTTCACCAAGTCAGTAAGTAAGTAATGTAACAACGTTGTAGAACATTCATTTAAGACACTGCCATGTTAATTATTTTTCTGCAGTTTCCAGACACCAGAGTTCTGTCTTCTTACAACTTTTATGCAGAGGATAGGCGCTCTCTGCAAAAGTGTTGGAGAGGTTCCAAAACCATAGATTTTTCAGTGCACAATTCTCAGCAATAAAAACAAGAACCAAAAATGTAAAAAGTGTATTGTCTGTATGCAAGTGGTAAAACTATTTGAGAAAATAGCTTTCTTTCTTCATTTTGTATTACTGAACCAATATTCTTGTGTCTCTAGGTTTTTTAAAATCTTATAAACAAGAAATGGTCATTAAATCATAATTTATTACAAAATTAATTTTTTTTTTACATTTTATTAGCTGAACATATAGACATCATTTTGATAAAATGAATAGCAGTTGGGAGTTTGTCCATTCAGTAGTAACTCATCTGAAAAAGGTAGTTTTTGAAAACAAGTCCTTTTGGTAAAAACTTCTTGGCTATCTGTAGGATGGGCGTTCTTTCCATTGGTCAGCAATGTAAGACACATTTTTCCCCCCCGAGGATCACTACACTAATGTACTGTGAGCTGTGGATCTAGTAATGTAATAGGCAGTACCTGAAGACCAGAAACATTTTTCATGGGTTCCCTCAAAAAAATATTGAGAAAAGTTGTGTACATTTAATATTGCAAACTGTAAACTTATCCAATGTTTTAAACACCAACACAGATTATTTGCATTAAAATAGCCACAAGCACACAAAGTATTAAAAAACAAAAAACAAAAAAACAAAACAAAAACTAAAAGCTTTCTTTGGAAGCAGCCAGGTTAGAAATGTAGGATCCAGAATTGATACCACTTAGTGACTGGCATGGAACAAACAAACTGACAGCAGTGATTACATGATTACAGAAAAGTTGGGGCCACAATACAGGGGCACTAGATAGTTGGGGCGTAATACAAAAACAATGAAAAACTAGGACATACTAAGGAGTGGGCACTGGAAAGTATGGGGGTGGGGGATGTAGATTTGATGATAGAAATCCAGTAGCCCCAATTATTCTATGGCAACAAAAACTAGGAACACCAAATATGTTATGTGTTGCCCCAGTTTACTCGCCCACAGCTTCAAAAAGTTCTGGGAATAGCAATGGATAGTAAACAGGTTACTAAGGAAGGATAAAGATATCAGAACAGCAATGGCCGTTCAATGGTCAAAATGAAGGCAAGAATGTCAGCCCAATATTTCTATCCAGATTCCCCTTTTTTTATTATATCAATACTTATTTTCATTACGGACATACAAACAATGCTTTTCACAAACATGTAAATTCAGTTAGGGTAACTGTAGATAGTATTTTCTTTCTGACGGTAATCACAAAATAAATTAATTAAAAATAGGATTCGATACAAGAAGACATCTGAAAATGCCGTATGTAACCATAATACATGGGATTTTGTCTGTGGCTACACTTTGTGAAAGTTATTGTTAAATTATTCATACTATAATGTATCCCCCGTTGTACATTAGTAAGACATAAAAAGTCACTAAGGAGTTTTGTGACCACATAAAGACAAAGGGCTCTGAGCCAACTGCTATGATATACCAATACTCATCTCTATTTCCATTCTACCTTTTCAAACTGGAAGTTTGGGTCTTCAGGATAATACTTTGTTGCCTGAAAATACTTTGCTTCATCAGTATTCTCATATTTTCTTAGGCTAGGTGGGAAGAAGCTGTAGTTGGGTGGTGGCCGGTTACTGATAAGTGTCGGGTGTTGTGCCCAGCTAAAAGGGACTGAGGAAAACATTGTCCATGTAAAGGGAGTTTCACATGTTTTTCAACCTAAATAGAAATATTTACCCTCTGCCCCCTCACTTCTCCTATACCCATTACTCTGGCCATCAGATCAGTCAGTTACCTCCCTTAAGGTATCCATACAACTAGATAATTTTTATTTGATTAGACGTTGGATTCAACAACAAAAAAAATTGTATCAAACCAAAATCTGTTACAAAACTCCGAGCAGTCAATGGGAGTATTCTTCAACTTTTAAAACACAGTTCTGCTGGTTGAAATAGCACATTTTATTAGAATGCCAGATGTGCTTGTTGCTGGATGTGGAGAGGTAAGTTATCTTGCAAAAAAGTCAAACACCATTTAAGTGCCCATTTATCAACCTGACTGACGTCCATCTTCTTTTATGTTGCTTTGATATAGCAAATATTATTAATATTACTACACAGTAAGTATTTATATAGCCCCATCATATTACGCAGCGCTCTACAAAGTCCATAGTCATGTCACTAATTGTCCCTCAAAGGGGCTCACAATCTAGTGTCTCTACCTCATATGTCATACGTCTTTATTACAGTCCAAAGTCAATTTTGTGGGTAGCCAATCAACCTAACTGCATGCCCCCATTCTTCCTAGCACAGCCAGGGTATTGCTTGAGCTTTCTCTCCTAAGCTATGTCTGAAGCTCAAGAGCTCAAAGCTTTTTATTTCCTATTTTGAATGGACTGGACTGAATAAATTAAACTCGCTGCCATTGTTTTTTTCCCAGCTGTTTCCCTTTTGGAGAGGTCCACTATTACTCCCAGTAGAGGTAAATAGGAAAAGAAAGAGATATCCTGTCTTAGATAGCTGTCCCCAGAATAACTGCCCAAGTTGAAGGATTTTCCCTATATTCTTGTTCCAGATACAACATTACCTTTTTCATTATTTTGGATTTTCCTAAATTTATTGCCAGTGACCTTGATTACTAAGATAAGTACAGAGAGTGTTAATCTCCCCAAAAAGGGGACATCCTAACACCCACACAACAGCTGACGACTAGAGCAAGTTTTGGCTTTAGGCATATTGTAATGTTGCCAAGTAGACATATATAAAAGAGATTTATATAGAAGGGGCAATACCATAGGGATAATTCCTATTCTGGTATAAGGCCAACTTTTTCTACGATGGGAAACGGATTTTAAGAACTTTCAGACGTTATCAAATATACTGAAGATAGATAAGTTAAAGAACCAACTTAAGGTACGATTTACTTAAAGGAACCAATTTTTCCTAACCCGTGTTCTCTTTAAATATCCAACCAGGACCAATGAGTAGTAATATATTTTATGATTCTCCACAACCTGACAAATACTTGAAGTGAGCACAAAGCTGGAGTGAAAATTAATCCTTCTGTAAATCTATGACTAAAGCCTCTTACATTGTCTTAATTCCTGCTAGTATTACCAGCCTACTGCTGGCTGGAATAAGCAGCCTAATCAAGATGAAGATCAGCCATAGATGGCCAGACTTCTCATCAATATCCAACTGAGATGAGACTGTCAGTTTCCCAATTGTTGCCCTGCCACATCTGTCAATTCACTCTAAAACAGCAGGCTTTGTGTAGTGTGAAGTTAAAACAGTTCTTCACCTGCTGTACAATATAACAATTTATCACAACACAATCCAGCTAGTAAGCACAGAAGTATAGTAAAAAAAAAAAAAAAAAAAAAAAAACACTTGCCAGGTTTTCTGGTGGAAAATCTGTCTCATAGAAAGCACTTATGGTAACCAGTGTTACCTACTGCCCTGCTAAAATCAGGTAACACCAGTACACCAGTATACAAATTGCATGGCCTGGGAAACAATGACAAATCAGGTTTCCTTGCTTTTTTTCATTTAAATGTCAAGCCTTGGGCCTTTTTCCTCTTGATTTAAAGACAGCTGGGCACTACATGAACTTCCAGCCACAATAGACCATACCCATTTGCAACCTGCCAAATCTTCAAAGAATATTATATTACTATTAAGTGTTAATGTTACCATTAGAACTAGTTCAACCTGTAAAAGATTGTTTGCAGCATGCAAAGAAATGTTGGAAGTGAATAGGAAACTGTTGGCAATTCTTCTGTAATTTGAGAATGGCCTCTTTACATCCCATTTTCAAAGTCAAAGGTATCAGCTTTTGGGAAAACAATATATCAGCTTTTGGAAAAGTATGTCCCGCAGATTACATATCAGTCTTACCTTACTATTTTTGAAAGCTAATCGACTTCCTGTTTCTTACGTTAAAGACGTGAAATGCTTCATTAGGGAATTGATTTTCAGACAGCTTATATTATGAATAAAAGAGACAAAGCCAATAACGATAATTGTGTAATTTTCTTAGTTTTATTAAAGAGGAATTTTTGGCTTATATTATGCGGATTTCGAACAGCCAACAAACTACTACTGTACAGTATGAAACACCTAATGAAATATAAAAGAACCACCAGTGACTCAATTGATTCTGCAGCGTTGAAACCGGCAATACTTTTGGAATGAGAGTTTTTATTATAAAATAATATTAATGTTTTAGAAAACAAAATTATTATTTTGAAAGGTAATGCAGAAAGTGACATGTTCATTATTTATAATATAAAGAGATAAAGGTTTAATACAAAATGAAGTCGGAATATGCCAGGTGTAATAATCCGGGGCAGTAGATCAGTTTTTTACTTTTTAAAGCTTCACAAAGCGTACCTATGCCCCCCTTCCTAAAAAATGTACTACCATTGAAGCTTATCAGTCCTAAAATATGGTGGCTGTATTCATTTTATTAAGTTTTTTTTTTTCATTATTTTCACCTAGAGAGCCTGTCACTAACTAAGTATACATGGAGGACCAGTGCTGTCACCCCAGGACATTAGGTGTGTTAGGACCACAAAAACAAACCTCCCCCATACCTCAATAAAAACACAATGGAAAATGGTGTTCTGTAGTCCATATAAGTGAACTAAACAAGGTTCATAACAATGCTTGAGATTTCAGAGAAGTACAAGTAGTGCACAGAAATTTAAAAACTCAATACAATTTCTGAAATGATCGAATAGAATCTCATTTTGAAGCCCTATTGTTATCAACTAGAATTCTCATATGTCTACACATTGTAAAACATATACCGGTACCTCTTCCTTCTAGAGGTCTGTTGCAAAACTGTGAGTGATTTACCATCATCTTACATGACAGAAGTAATTCAATGCATCCAGCAACCAATTACCAGCAAGTAACCTGTGCTGTTTCTAGGCCACTCTTAGCCCCAGGCAGGGAGAAAAGCAGTCTTCTCCCCAAGGACAGCATGTTACAATGTATTTTCATAAAAAACAATGCTATAGCCTATATGTCAGTGCAGGAAATCCAAATGCAATAAAGCATTAGATGCAGTCAGTTTAGTAGTGTAATACCCCAAGATATCTTTATGTTGTGTTTTTACAATAAACCTAAAATATATTGATCACTGTGTGTACCTAAATAAACCCTGACACCAGAACAAATAAAATTTAAGTGTTTGTAATTTAGATGGTGCCATGACAGCATCATCAACCAGATTAATACTGCCTTCATATTAGACAGAAAAATAATTTCTTTATTTAATTTCATTCTTTGTTTCTATGCATCTTCCAGCTGTTCCAAAGTGAAAGCTGACAGGAGGATATATGTAAAGAAGAAGAACGCATATCCAAAGCAAATGGGCACCTGTGTTCTTGGGAAAGAAATCCTTACCTTTTTTCTCCGGTGGGATTACAGTGTCCATAGACATCAAAAGATAAATGCCAGCAATCAACGGCTGCCTATTAATAATAAAGCAAAAAAAAAAAAAAAAGTAAAACAATGGTCTATTAAATAAAACAGCCAGCTGCCATCCAAATTTGCTTATTTTCCCCACTCCTTTTTTTAAATTGAACATGACATTTTTTAAATTGCACCATATAAAACCTATAGTAATGGGGATACACATCTTTTTGTGCATTAAAATGTTCCTCCATATTATCTGTATACTTTTACAATATAGATTTTTCATGATGTTTTATCCAATTTTACTCGTTTTGGTTATTTAAACTGGATCCACTGCAAACACCACCAGTGATGATCATGCCAATAAAGTGCTAAGTGCTCTCAAAAACGTTTTGCCATTACATCATGGCTTTTTCAGGGTATTTAGTATATTGGTGTATACTTTTGCAATACTAATCTCAAAATGCCTAACATCCCTTTCACGTCACCTCGTATAGATAGAAATTTAAAGAGATGAATAAATCATTTTTTAATCCGACTCATAATGCAACCTGTAATATATATTTTAATATATATTAATTTCTTCAGGGAGAAATAACACAGTGAGGGAATGAAGTATTTGATCCCCTGCTGATTTTGTACGTTTGCCCCAACAAAGAAACGACCAGTCTATATTTGTAACGATAAACCTATCGTAGCTGTGAGAGACAGAACAACAACAAAAGAACCCTCAAAAACGCAGTGCTCAAAAGTCAGAGCTTGATGTGCATTTTAATGAGTGAAAAAAAATATTGGATCCCCTATCAACCAGCAAGATTTCAGGCTTCCAGGTGTCTTCCCCTGTATGCAGGTAACAAGCTGAGATTAGGAGCACTCTCCGTAAAGGAGTGCTCCTAATCCTCGTTGGTTACAATACCTGTATAAAAGACACCTGTCCACAGAAGCAATCAATCAGATTCCAAACTAGCCACCATGGCCAAGACCAAAGAGCTGTCCAAGGATGTCAGGGACAAGATTTTAGACCTACACAAGGCTGGACTGGGCTACAAGACTATCACCAACCAGCTTGGTGAGAAGGTGACAACAGTTGGCGTGATAATTTGCAAACGGAGGAAACACAAAATAACTGTCAATCTCCCTCGGTCTGGGGCTCCATGCAAGATCTCCCCCCGTGGAGTTGCAATGATCATGAGACTGGTGACAAAGCTACCCAGAACTACACGGGGGGAACTTGATGATCTCAGGGCAGCTGGGACCATAGTCACCAAGAAAACAAGTGGTAACACTGTGTCCTGAAGGCCTAAAATCTTGCAGAGCCCGCAAGGTCCCCCTGCTCAAGACAGCACATGTACAGGCCCGTCTGCAGTTTGCCAATGAACATCTGAACGATCCAGAGGAGAACTGGATGAAAGTGTTAAAGTCAGATGAGGAAAAAATTGAGCTATTTGGCATCAACTCCCCGTTTGGAGGTGAAAGAATGTTACCTATGACACCAAGAACACCATCCCCCACCGTCAAACATGGAGGTGGACACATTATGCTTTGGGGTTGTTTTTCTGCTAAGTGGACAACACACCTTAACCGCATCGAAGGGACAATGGATGAGGGCATGTACCGACAAATCTTGGGTGAGCACTTCCTTTCCTCAACCAGGGCATTGAAAATGGGTCGTGGATGGGTATTCCAGCATGACAATGACTGAAAACACATGGCCAAGGCAACAAAGGAGTGGCTCAAGAAGAAGCACATGAAGGTCCTGGAGTGGCCTTGCCTGTCTCCAGACCTTTATCCCATAGAAAATCTGTGGAGGGAGCTGAAGTTTCGAGTTGCCAAACAGCAGCCTCAAAGCCTTACTGACTTGGGAGAGGATCTGCAAAGAGGAGTGGGAGAAAATCCCTCCTGGGATCTGTGGAAACCTGGTGGCCTACTACAAGAAACGTCTGACCTCTGATTGCCAACAAGGGGTTTGCCACCAAGTACTAAGTCATCTTTTGCGACAAGATCAAATACTTATTTCACTCATTACAATGCACATCAAGCACTGACTTTTGAGCACTGGGTTTTTGATGGTTCTTTTGTTGTTATTCTGTCTCTCACTCCTACAATAAACCTACCATTATACTTATAGACTGGTAATTTCTTTGTCATAGGGCAAACGTACAAAATCAGCAGGGAATCAAATACTTCTTTACCTTATTGTAGGTAAAATAGAAAGCCTTCAATGTACACACAAAGGTGGATTACCGCATCCATCCATTTTAGGAGGATTTTCTACTCCACATTTTTATGGACGTTATTTATAGCAACAAAGGTTACCACTCTATACTCCTTAAAATGAGCTGACAGCAGCTTCAGAGCACTTCCATGTTGAAAAGGCAAACCTTTTGCTTCCTCAGTGCAACATGAATCATTTAACGATGGAAAGCTACTGAAATAAAAGTCTCATGACCTGAAATGGGTCATATCCAAGTCCATCAAATGTCAAAAAACTGCTCTGAAACAGCTCTAACACGAGTGGTGTAACGCACCCCTCCCACACACTCTTATTAAAGCTATTTTAACACAGGTCTATGCATATAAAAAAGGAATGACTTCCCAACCAGAAGTAACAAATACAATATTAAATTTAGTACAAAATCCCAGTTACCTCTCTTGTGTTATCTGTACAGTTACTCCAGTGCAATCTTTATGTTTATCTATGAAGAAAAGACAAAAAGTAACTGACCGTGCCCTGAAACATCAAAGCAAAGACCGTTTCAAATGCCCAGAGAGAAAGCTATTAAATGAACATAGGAAATCTGCCAGCTCAGTCATGCTACTGGCTGTGAGTCATCAGTTCAAAACCCATTTTAATAAACTACACTTTGAAATATCAGTTTGAAAGACCCAGCCTAATACGACAACAATCCATATTACAAAAGGCAAGTTACAAAACACGACAGCCAGGCAGTTGTGTGCCTTTTTCTCTTTATGCTGGTAATAAACCAATACATTACATTATACAGCTGCAACAAAGAAATGAACTATTAACACAAATGTATCTTCCAAGCAACAGGGCCCAGAATATGTCTAATTTACAATAAAAATACTCCAAAGCACAGCAGCATTTTAACAGAAAGGATTTGTCATCACTTTCAGTACAAATTAAACATATAAGTAGCGTGTTCTTTCTTTAGCGCTTTTATTGCCGGAACTATTTTCATGCATATTTTGGGGCAGAAAATTATCTCAATCCCTCCTAAACCCATCCTTACCAAATATTACATATTTTATAAAAGAAGAAAAAAGATCCTGTAAATTAAAATCACACAAACACAGTGTTATCCCCATTAGTTTTGTAAAATATTGAAGAGGTAGTTCCATTTAAATGGATTCAAAACATGTGAAGCCTTAAAACTTCATGTCAATAACTGTTCTTCAATGAGGCCCACAATCTAATGGCTTTACTATAGTCATAGTCCAATATCTCCTACATAGACCAAGGCTGATTTAAGGAAGATAATAACCTACCGGTATGTCTTTTGGTATGTGAGAGGAAACCAGAACATGCATGGCCAATCAACATAGAAAAAGATAGCCGACTGAAACGAAAACTGGGAAAAGATGTGTGGCCAAAACAAAAAAGGATAGCAGTCATCATTGGAGGATGACACTTGGTGGAGGCTATAACATGCAAACATGCTTACGTACTTTGGGAAAACCTTGAAGAATTGGAATTTAGCTTCAAATCAAAAATAAATCTGTTTTTTGACTTGTTATATGTATGATTCTATTTTAACCTCTAATCTGGTTATTCTGCTGACCCAGTTGCTTCACTACTTTGTACATCACTATCGAATATGAAGTTCTAAAAAACTGATTTGTATATATAAGTCTTTACTTGCAAACTTGTTTAATGTCATTCACTCAAACATAGGGGTCAGGATAACGACCAGGTAACAACCATTTGTAGAATTAGAAGTCAGCAATATTAGCCACATTTTATCAAGAGATCTTCTATTTAGAGTGACCCAATAGATGAGCAATATGGTAAATCCTTTCTGCTTAAAGTGTCCCTGCTGTTTCAGACAGTATAAACTTCATTGGGGCTGTGGTTCTCCCTATTAGCTGCTATGTCACTATAAGACACAGTGGCTGCAGTAAGGAACCACAGAACCCAGGAAATGTACTATCCAAAGTATTCACGAGTTTCAACTGAAACATCTAAGACATTTGCAAACAAAAGTTAAAATAGCTAATTACAAAGGCAAAAATAACAATAATTTAACTATACCAAACCTAATTTTATCTGGGTCTGTAAATATATTATTATTAAAACGACAAGGTCACTTTAAGGGATAAGATTTTTGGTGATGAATAGAGGCTGCTTTTGTTAGATTTCCATACTACAAATACCAGATGCATGGCCATTATGCTGACCCTCAGGTTGGGTAGTAGATTGCTGTGCTGAAAAGCTGGAGATCAAAAAAGTAAAAAAAATAAATAGTCTGTCCATCATTTGGGAGATCATATTTGAGTACAGGACAGTGATCACCCCCTCTAACATTTGTTTTCCATTTACTTTACCATCCAGCCTGAGAGTTCTGTACAGCTGTGTCAGTCAATGATATATCTTATTTGTCAGTATATAGTTTATTGCACTGCTTCAATAATGTATTCTGACAGATGAAGCATTGGGTAAATATTATAACAGCTGTCCTTGGTTTCAATAATGTACTGTTCAAGCAAAAGAACCAGTGACTTTACTTGTCCATGTAGGACACATTATAGGAGTACTGCAGCATTGAACAATAAATGTCACACAAACTGAAACATATATGTTAGGAGGTTGTTTTTAGGTATATAAGAAGAACTTTTTTACCCTAGCAATGTTTATTTCCGTGCAGCAAGGAGGCTAGAGGAAAGGCCAGTAAGGTGAAGGTTTGCAAAACTGACTACTGCTGAACAAAGTAGTCACCCGACTAATAACCAGCCACATTGTTGAGATGCCGGAATCACAATACATTGTGTGTGCGCTTTTATATTGGCATGCCAAACATTTTACATGTATATTAAATTACTATTTCAACTTTGCATGTATCTGGCTGTATTATCTTCTGAGACTACAACCTAGAATTAAGACAAGTGCAACCATAGTCCCTTAATAACAGATTTTGTTTGTAAATGCACCCATCCAAAAGACAAAAAAAAAAAAACAACACACAACACTAAAAGAAAGCTAAAACCTACTAATGAAATTTAATGACAATGCGTTACATTAGCTGCTCTCATATTGATCTGCAATTCTTTGTGCGTGCAACATAAATCAGTAAACCTTTGCCAATTACATAGTTCAAGCGACCATTGATGTGTTCTAATATAGTGTAGACAATATTCTAATCATCTCTTGCTTTATCAAAAGGCCTGTTATGTGTCACATTAAGAGGATCAAACTACAATAATTTATTTAAGTACATCACGAGAGATCACAAATTGCTCTTTCTGATCTCTTACATTTAACTACAGTGAACAGAATCCAAGATCCCCTAAAATGAATATTCTTCACACAAGTGGATGGCTAGAATCACTTAAAGGTAAAGAGTTATTGTTTACCAGTTTGTCATATTCATTTTACTGAAGTTGTATTTGCTGGTAGGCAAGTTGTGTATGGTTATTGATTATTCTTAAATTTCTGACCACCCTATCCACTCCAAGATTTTACCTAATTAAACAAATTACATTTTTCTGGGTGTTGCACCATCCTGCAGAGGGTTATTTTTACTAGGTATGGGTTTTAATGTAGCACAAACCATGAGAATGGTAATTCCCAAATTCCCAACAGTGTAAGACTGCACATTCCATGCATATGGAGAGATCAATTGTGCTGATGAATATTGATCAAACAAACAGTGAGAGAAAGAAGTATTTGATCCCTTGCTGATTTTGTATGTTTGCCCTGTGACAAAGAAATGACCAGTCTATAATTGTAATGATAGGTTATTGTAGGTGCGAGAGACAGAACAGCAACAAAATAACCCTCAAAAACCCAGTGCTCAAAAGCTTGATGTGCATTGTAATGAGTGAAATAAGTATTTGATCCCCTATCAACCAGCAAGATTTCAGGCTCCCAGGTGTCTTCACTGTATGCAGGTAACGAGCTGAGATTAGGAGCACCCTCTGTAAGGGAGAGCTCCTAATCCAGGCTTGCTAAGGTACCTGTATAAAAGACACCTGTCCACAAAAGCAATCAATCAGATTTTAACATAGCCACCATGGCCAAGACCAAAGAGCAGTCTAAGGATGTCAGGGACAAGATTGTTGACCTACATAAAAGCTGGACTGGGCTACAAGACATATCTCCAAGCAGCTTGGTGACAACAGTTGGCGCGATAATTCGCAAATGGAAGAAACACAAAATAACTGTAAATCCCGCGCAGTCTGGGGCTCCATTCAGATCTCCCCTCGTGGAGTTGCAATGATCATGAGAACGGTGACATGAAGCAGCCCAGAACTACAGGGGGGAACTTGACAATGATCTCAGGGCAGCTGGGACCATAGTCACCAAGAAAACAATTGGTAACACCCTACTCTGTGAAGGCCTGAAATCTTGCAGAGCCCGCAAGGTCCCCCTGCTCAAAACAGCACATGTACAGGTGCGTCTGCAGTTTGCCAATGAACATCTGAATGATCCAGAGGAGAAGTGGGTGAAATTGTTGAGGTCGGTGAGACAGAACTTGAGCTCTTTGGCATCAACTCAACTCACCGTGTTTGTAGGAGGAATGCTGCCTATAACCCCAAGAACACCATACCCACCGTCAAACTTGGAGGGGACACATTATGCTTTGAGGGTGTTTTTCTGCTAAGGGGACAGGACACCTTAACCACATCAAAGGGACAATGGATGGGACCATGTACCGTCAAATCATGGGTCAGCACCTCCTTCCATCAGCAAGGGGATTGAAAATGGGTCATAGATGGGTATTCCAGCATGACAATGACCCAAAACAAATGGCCAAGGCAACAAAGGAGTGGCTCAAGAAAAAGCACATGAAGGTCCTGGAGTGGCCTAGCCAGTCTCCAGACTGGTTGATAGAGGACCAAATACTTATTTCACTCATTAAAATGCACATCAATCTCTGACTTTTGAGCATTGGGTTTTTGAGGGTTCTTTTGTTGTTTTTCTGTCTCCCACACCTACAATAAACCTACCATTACAATTATAGACTGGTCATATCTTTGTCAGAGGGCAAACGTACAAAATCAGCAGGGGATCAAATACTTCTTTCCCTCACTGTATATACGTTGTATGTATGAACAATAAAGCAAATTCAATCAGGAGCTCTGATCAAAGAGCAGAATATCATATATGTGTGCCAAGTTTTGAGATTAATGACAGATCGGTAATTTGATCTGAGCACAAAGTTGCCAGAAGTTTACCTTGTGTGTAATAGACCTAAAATTGCAAGTCCCCCTTGACTGAATATACACTGTTTATGGAATCCAGACAGGCAGAAAAACACATACTCTAGTGTGATTTAGTGTTCCTTTTTTTTCTTAGAAGAATTCACTATCTTAAAACAGCTGTGGTCTAAAGATGTCCTTAGGGGCATCAAAAACAGGAAAACATTTTGGGGGATTTCTAACTCCTAATTGGAAATTAATTTGCAGTATTACGGTGTCATATGTAACTGACAGTATTTTTGTCATGCATGGTATCTCAAGGCAGGTTTCCTGATGTTGACAACAGTGGACCATGCCTGATATATGTTGGCATGGCCACTTGTAGTCTCCACTGATGGTTTATGACAGGGTGAGATACAGAAGCAAAAATAAGGGGCAGTAGCCAACAGTCTCCTTGCAGATAGTGGGGATTACTTGGAGTCATCAAGGTTGTTTGATAGTATTTTACTTACTTTTTAATTTAAATATTATATATCATGGTATATGTGTTTTTAAGCTATGATAATACATATGGATGCCTCTTGGCTGCAACACCACCCTGATTATTGCCTCCTATCACTACTAAGGCTAAACATGCTGACATCAAACTGTGTCGGAATTTAAGTGAACAGAGTTTTTGGCTTACCCAGAAGTTAAAGCTTTATATTACTTACCTTGGAATGCCTTTGCATCTCCATAATGAACTTGGAGCACGAAATAATGTATCCCAGAGATCCCTCCAACTTTGAATCCAACATCTGAATGAAAGATATTGAGAATAAGAATAAACGTCTTAGTGATGCAACACAAGATGTATAGGAAATGTGCAAGAATGTGTGTATACAATGCATTTCAGTTGATGGATAGTCAGGACATTTTCTGGGGTTTGTCCTTGTTCAAATGACTTTCACCCACTTTTTTTTTTCTTATAGAAGTCATCTCTACCAACAATTTATCAAAACATATCAGCCATGTATTAATGTAGTAGACAGATTTGCGGAAAGGCACACAGCTGAAAAACACAGACAGAAGAAAAATAGGCAGTATAATGCATCTTGTAGGTGCCTTAAAAAGCCTATTAGGACAGAAATATGGGAGCGGTCTATACGGAGTTATTTTGAAGGTAATTGCTCCAGGCAAGTTACCATCATCCTTGATTTTTTTCCTACATGTCAATGAACTAGAATAAGAGTGTGCATATATGTGTCTTGGCACCTTACTACATGAGGGAGATTATTTTATAAACTAGACTGATAATAGGCTTGTCATGATTACCTGGCTGAACATAGCTGTTTTGTTAAAAAATCCTGTGTACAGAGCTCAGCAGCCCAGGCTCAAACCTGCAAACACAACTAAATACAACAGATAAGCAACTTCCCAAATTCAACCTTTCCCTACCCCCTGCTCCATTTAGACAAGGATATGTGGCATCCCAATTAGACAGATTCCTAAAAAACAGCATTTGCTGTCGTCTATCTTTGGACAACCCAAGGTGTCCAGTACACCAGCGTCATAGAAGCATCATATATTAGTAACTTTTCTGTGTGTGAAAAGGGGGGGGGGGGGGGGTGTACAGTAGAGGTAGTCCCGGGAGTTAAGGACATCCGACAAATGGACAACACCTACATACAAACTGGGCTTTCCTGCCCATTTGTGTGCAGGACAGAGGCTTGATGGGGGCGGTTCACATGACTTCTGCAACCTCATGTAACTCTTTAATGACCAAGAAAAACTCTGCAGTTGTTTCTTTTTGCATATCAAAGCACAGCTTGCTCCAGGAGGCAATGTATGTCTAGACTCCATAAAGGTTTGTTTTTTTGCTTTGTATGTGATTAACTTCTGTCCTAATTGCATTTAATAAAATATTGTTCCCAAGAAGCACGTTTAAATAAAAGTTTTAAATGACAAATGTTCACTTTAAAGACGGCTACTGGAACACGAACTTCCGTTCACAGCACCGTTGCTATATGTATATACCCAGCTCTATCCAGAAGAAGCTTTGAAAAAACTTAACATTTCTTTAGCTGCTGCTTATGGATCTGAACAGGAGGTCACAGTTGCTTAGGAAATCATTTTTGTATGAAATACCTTAACTAGACTTTGGCTGGTTTACCTAAGAAGAAATTGTAATTTGTCAAGGTTTCCAAGCTTGTATTGTTTCCTTTATTTATTATTTATAAATGTTTACAACAGAATCATCATATTAGATTACTAAACAGCTAAAATCTTCAACATCCAGATCTCCTGATATGGTAGCCAGTATATTCCAAATGGCACAAGGAGGTAGGAATTAGAATCACTTTTCAAAACATGAATAATTGAACAAGGATGATAGCTCCATTCTTTAATCTCCTTTCCTTGGATCTCAACCATTTCTAAAAGATTACAAACATGGATAGATAGACATGCATGGATAGACAGGCTGCAAAGTTTCTGTAGTCTATGTTTTTACATTTTTAGATGATAGTCTCCAGAATACATACAACCACAGAGGTAATTGAGGGCTTGTTTTAGGTATTTTCACAGTGTGTTCAGTAAATATACATATTTTATTGTGCAGAGTTTGGGGACAGGTTCAAATCTTAAAATGATTCTAAAGTTACTAATTTTATATTTATGGTTATTTTTATTTAATTAAATACAGTCACCAAGGACACTAGTATGCTGATGCTGGAGAAAAAAAAGACAAAATAAAACTCTAAACAGTGGTTTCAATCTTGCTTTAAAGCCATTTAAACCATTTACAATTACAAGCTCAGTTGGCTGCAAAGTACATAACTTGGCTGCCTTTAATTTCCAGTGTAAAAATAACAATTTATGTCAATTTTACAGGCAGTCACAATGAATGGAAAAAGCCCAGAACAATAAAGTGTATGGCACATTTTTGTGTCTCTTAGTAGCATGAAGGCAAATTATATATGGATGACTGTTCAAAGTTGTAATTTTATTACAATGTATAGTTACAAGACTATACACTAGATAAAGAGGAATCAGACATTACACCAAATGTCTAGTTGGAGTATACCTCTCACTATCTCTGTTTTACCACCTAATTAGCACAGCTTTGTAACAATAAAGTCACCTCATTGCTCAATTTTACAAAACATTGTTATGGTTATGTCAACAAAACATCTTTTTTCTGAATAGATTTTTTTTTTTACATAAGCCTTAGCATCTGCTTTATTGCAGCTGCCTTTATTTTATAAAGTTGAAACTACAATATAACCAAACCAAAAATGTTTAAATGCAAGCTGTAAAAAGAAAACTATGGTATTGCTAAAAGTGGTTTTAATACCTGGAAAGACTAAGAAGTTACCTGCTTTTTAAACACTCCTATACAGGTTCAGGGCTGCTAAAGCCCATAAAAAAATTTAATAAAAGCAAGAATGTTAATACTGGCACCTTGTGATTTCTGTATCCTCCTACTAACAAATCGGCACTATAAAGTGACTTCCAAAACCTCCTGCTGGCAATCAGCACCATAAAGATTTAGCACAGGTATCACATTAGCAAACACATTTTATGTTCATATCATGTATGAAGAAATTCTGGTAGGCACACATGTAAAAACTTTGCTTTTAGGTTAAGAACACATGATTTTTGTTATTTATAACTAGGGATACCAACAGCTTTAAAAGCACAGGTAAAAGCTAATAATTGCAGAGCCATCATCAAACCCTCAGTCTAGTGTACACAGTTTTGTGTGAACAGCTTGTCTGCAAGGGCACTGTAACTACAGATAAGCTCATCTATATACCTATGCATAGATACACTTCAATTAATGTATTTAGTGCCAGTTACCTGTTTTAACAAGGCAGCCCATGTAGCTTTTTAGTCAAGCCATGCCCCCTCAATAAATACATGGGATGTACATGTTCCCTATACCGTAGCTACGCCCATTAGGATTAACAGCATTCTGGCAGTGATCTCTAATTAATGCATGAGTGAACTGAGGCATCAAAATATTTTTTTTTAATATCATTAGCTGTGAAGACATCAAATAATAATAATAATAATAATAATAATAATAAGCAAAGGCAGTGTTCAACCTTGTTTTTTTTTTTTTTTTTTAAACTGGGTGGGAAGAAATTGTAGGTGGGTGGCAGACCCTGTATTGTGACCCACCTCTTTAGTAAAATCCCCAAAACAGCCAGGCGGATACTGAAAAGTGCCCGGTGGTGCGGCCAGCTACGGGGGCAGGAGAGAACACCGAAAGGTCTTTGTCATTCTCAATATTTGTGTGTAGTTACTGTACTGCCATTGAAAAAAGATTGTTTATATTGGATATGCAATGATAGATTTTTAAGTACACAAAAAACCTAAAAATATTTGCTGTTTTGCTTGATGTCCCTGGACATATGTTAATGTGTTTAAAATGTATGTATGACTGAACCATGGTGACATCATCATAATGACAGTAAGTTCCTAGTACAAAAATCAGTAACATACCTTTTGGAAGCTTGGTTGGGGGTGCATTCCTGGCCCATGCATACATGATACTGGATTTATCTCTGCAGGTTCCAGCACCACAATCCCTGCAAAACACAAGAACACATCAAGTATTATTTACCTAAGGAAGGAAAAAACAACAGCAACAGAGGCACACTTCTATATTATGACTGTAATACAGTGGGACTTGATGCTGAAAGCAAATTCCAAATATATGAAAGAAGTCGAGTGGCACAAACATATTGGTACAGAAAAGGAGCAAAGAGAATCCAACCGAGCAACTAAGGCTCTTGGCACAGGACACCAGCAAAAACAAATAAATTATCTTCCGATATACATCTCTAATCCATTTATTTGTAATCTATAATGTCTGAAATATTGACATGCAGAGAAGAACAGTCTTCAAAGCTTTAAAATATGTACTTTCAAATGTAACCAAGGTTAGCAAATATACTATAAAAAGTGCCTGCAGACATCCACCTGGTTCTAGATATGAATTTAGGAGGGCATATCTTGTGAAGCAGATTTTTGGGCATTACGTATTTCGCAAAACAAAGGAAAAGCTTTAATCTCATTTCACTGACATGACTGGTATTATATAGGATAATACTCCTTAAAAAGGCTTTGTTTGGGGGGTGGGGTCGCTGAAGTGCAGGAACCTGAATATGTCTATCCAGGAGGGTACACATACCTGCAACACGATTCAAACCCTCCTTTTACAGTTTGAATCTCAGACTGGCTGTTCTTACAGCCAGGGATCTATCATTCATTTAGCATGCCAAGAGTAACCCCATCCCTTTCCAACCCCCTGAAGGTTAACGTGTTGTGTTTGATAAAAAAAATTTTTATCAGCTTTATTTATCTTTTACTTTTTTGGTGCATTGCAATTTAGCTTTCTGGATTTTGTCCATCCATGTTGTTCTGATCATTTATACACCCAACATTTCTAAACTTATAAAGAAGAGTAATGCAAAAATAAATAAATAAATCTGGGAAGAATACATTGTGCCACCATAGCACATGGCAGACTGTGCACATGCTATGCAAACCTGGTGAGAGGAGTCTATTTTGGATCCCTCAAATAGCCAACTCCTATTTATTCAAGGGAAGCAAAGACACCAGCAGCAGAGGCACACTTCCATAAACTGACTGTAACACAGCGAGGCCGGAGACTAAAAGTAAATGCAAAATATTTCAAAAAAGTAGAATGGCACAAACATACTAGTACAGAAAAGAAGCACAGAAATTCCAACTGAGTAACTGAGACTCTTGGCACAGGACACCAGCAAGCACAAATAAATTCTCTTCTGATATACATCTCTAATTCATTTATCTGCCTGGAA
Organism: Pyxicephalus adspersus; assembly: GCF_032062135.1. NCBI lineage: Eukaryota > Metazoa > Chordata > Amphibia > Anura > Pyxicephalidae > Pyxicephalus > Pyxicephalus adspersus. The sequence goes on from NC_092863.1 coordinate 68,865,326, forward strand.
CGATTTCCTGGCTTCTACTTACAACCCACGCCCTCTTTTAATCAAAGCTATAATTGGATCAGATATTGGCTAACATGCCATTACTACGTATCTGGCATAGCTCCAAACCTTATTTTGTATTTACCTACAATGATACAGTTTTCATATAAAAGGGTTGAACATTTGGCAAATTTCCTTGAACTATTACGAGAACATCATTATTGGTATTTTCTTTTCTAAACCATACAGGGTGTAATGTACAACATTATTTTCTTTTAAACACCACTGAGGGTCAAAAACAGGAGAAAAGCACAATGTGGCTATAGCCTCTTGTTGCCAATCAGTAATCTTTATTTCTTCCATAAAATAAAAGGTGAACATCAGGTGGCTGGAATAACCAAATACTGTACTTTTTGTTCCTCATTCCTAAACTTCAGATTCATATTTTGTCCATACCCTTCTCAAATGGCACCATCTTTATATCTAGCATTTTGACAGCTGACAGTTTTTGCAGCGAAGCAATAAAGAATTAAAGAAAAACTTACGTTAAAAATAGTAAGATATAAATCTATATGCCATGGGTGTTAAAACAGCGAAACCAGTTTTGCTGGAAATTTGGTTTCAATCCAGAGATTTTCCCAACAGTACTTTCAGCATGATTTAACCAACTTCCTTTGGGTATAGGTCATCCTGGACCTGCCCCAGCCTCTGACTGGACAGTAAAGGAAGAAGCAGCATAGTGATGAGCTCATCTCCCTGTAACTCGGCCTTCTCTTCCAAGCTTTTTGTCAGCACATGAGCCAACTGACTCATACTACTTTTTCCTTTCTCCTTCTATACAGGAATTGCAAGAGGCCAATGTCAGGTCCAATTCAGGAACTTACACTGCTTGTACTAAAATAAAACATGCAGTTATGTAGAAGTACAGAGCTACAATAATAAATACCTTTTATATCTGCCTTCAGCTTTGCCAGCCAAATGTAAACATTTATAGCAGTTAGGTGGCATAGTCTGTACGAATCATATGGCAAAAAGTAGTAGATATTTGCACAGGGTTAGAATATTAAGAAGATTGTAGAATATGTAGGGAGGCTTATTAAAACTTTTGTAGGTTTAGTTGCTGTCCTGATCTATTGCTGTATGCCACAGACAGACTCAAGCCCTATATGTACACTTCTAGAAGTTTATTGTAGGCTTTACCTTGTATTAAACTGCCAAAACAATCCCTTATCACACAATCATATACAATTATCATCAAAACTACAATTTAATCCAAATATTATGTTTCATAACAGAACTTGCTACTTTAAACGCCAGGAAGATCCAGATCATTCTGATCTTTTACTTCTAGAATAAGGTATACATATCTGGACAGGGCAAAAACCGACATAGGTTTGGATAATTACTACTAATGAATATTGACCAAAAAGTGCCCAGGAACATAAGATCTTCACATACTCCAGACAGATCATTCCAGTTCTTCCCTGGCTGTGCCTTCCAGAAGAAGAAAATAAAGGGGTTTTCCTGGACAATAGGAGTTTTCCTGGATAATCTTGGACACTTCGAATAGCAGCATGTGTGTGTTTCACATAATTGTTTTTAAATCACTTTAGCCTGTCTTCAGATTGGTTTTTATGGGTCTAGGAATGACCATAGAACATGCAGGAGGAGATCACAGCGTCGCATGCAATAGATCCCCTTTTCCACATGTCATGCCACATGTCATACGGTATAAACAAATCCCCACCTTGCATAACTAAAGAAAAAAAAACTGGCTCAAAAAAATGCCAGGTGCCGGGAAATTGAAGCTGTCAAGGCTGTGGGTGAAAATGCTGTGTCTTATGTTGCCATTATCTAAATTGTCCATCTTTATCTCCTCCACCACAAAACACAGTTATCCTTAGAGGTGTGAAAACCATTTCCGTTAAAAACAGATATTTTAACCTGACAGCATAACTAATTTTGCTACAGCTGAGAAGATGAGTAATCTTCTCCGTCCTCGAAAATATACAAAAATGATTACTGGGTATGAAAAACCATAACGTCTGAAATGTTGGCATGCAGTGAAAAACAGTCTTCATAAGGTTTCAAAATGTAACCTAGATTAGCAAATGTAGTAAAAAGCAGCAGTTTAGAAAAGTGGTTTTATGTATGAATTTGAGAGGGCATAACTAGTAAAATATATTTTGGGTATTGAGTATTTTGCCACACAAAAAAAGTTTTATTCCTATTTCATTGGCATGATTGTTATTATATCTGATGACACTCCTTAAAAAAGAATTTGTACAGGGAGGTGGAGGTGGTATGGACTATAGATATGTCTACACATACCTGAAACATTCCAAATTCCTCCAGTTTGAATCTCAGGCATTTCCTACAACCAAAGCATTAGTACAGGGTTTCTCAATCAGGGTTCGTGGAACCCTAAGGGAGACACCAATGACCCTTACAATGATCTGTAAGGGTGACATTCTTCCCATTGATCATCATGCTAATATACTGTGAGCTGTGAATAAAGCAATCATAGCAGGGGTTCCCCAGTACCTTATCCCCCCATGTTAAGGTCAAGAAAGAGTATTTTTTGGATTCCTCGAATAGCAGACTCTTTCACGGACTGCCTATTCAATAGTCAGCACATTTGAGGTGTTGTTTGAGGTCTTCCATAGCTGAAGCAGATAAATTAGTGAAAGATCACGTTGTTATAATGCCTAGCTCCCCTTCCTTTTAAATACTGGATGGCCCGATTTCATGTCAAGAAGCACACAGAGAGCAAAGAGAAGACAAGGCTCATGGTAACATCTAAACATATTACATATATGAACAGAAAAGCCAATGAAATCAGAGGATGAATCGTAATATTCTCCCAGGGAATGCTGCATGAGTCAGACAACTGTGAGCTCCTGCAATCTATGCAGTGTGAGGCAAAAAATCTATGTCTTGATTTCTCAGATCCAACACATCATTGCTCTCCACACACTATTAATAAAACTATATAGGCATAACCCAATTAAGAGCTGTGATGATGCCAGAGAGAGAGAGATGGAGACAATGTATTACTAATGTATTAACCTTTAAGTGGGATCAATTTTCCCTGTGTAAACAATATTCATTTGCATATGGGTCATACATATTAAAGCAGTAATTTCAAATGTCAATAAATAATGCATATGATGGTTACATTATTTGTTTCTGTTGCAGAGAATCTTCGCCAGACATGGGTGGGGGGAATACATTACATCAGAATATAAACACAAGCCATAACAAAGCCAAGGAAACTCATTTACTAAGTGCAAACGTAAAGCACCTACATTCATCATAGCTCCCATTCAGTTATAAGCTTGTTTGTGTCTCACCCACTGAAATAGATATTTCCCAGCTTAACACTATTAAAAGATGGGGGACAGATGTGTGGATATGTGTGTGCTTATATAAAAATATAAAGAGTAGCCTCCTGACAATGAACTGTACCACTCACAGAACCCAATTGAGATTCTTCCTTTCATTATCTCAGTGTAGGGCTGAATAATTAAAGAAAGCATCTGATTGGAGGCTACAGGGAACGAGGGCAGTTCTCTGTAAACCCTTTGGTAAATAAAGCCAAAAGTGAAATTATATAAAAAAAAAAAAAAAAAAAGACAGTACAGTGGAAAAATAGTGCAGTAAGAAAAATATACTGAGAGCAGATTTAACGTGTGTACGGCAATATGCATTGCTTTAAAGCAGCCCACCCATATGAATGAGCTGCCTTACTCAAACACACACATAAAAAATAGCATGTCCTTTTTTTCCCAGCGCCACACCATGGTAGTGTGTCCAGTGTATATTGTGCAATGTCGTGTGCTGGTAGGGCAAATTAGGGTACCAATAATAAGCAATGACACTAAAGGGCATAATGCATGTTTTAGCATAATTTGGGAAATTAAAATGGATCTTGGATTCTGTATAACAACCTTTAATATGTCACATATAACTTATGTGGGACTTTTTTAGATGACCTTGAAAGACAGGGGGTAAGTTTTGGTTGGTAATAAAGTTAATTTTAATCAAGCATAGAAATTTTCCCCTTGCTTAGTGCCACAACGTGCAAAAAACATGATTTTTACTTGTACATGATTAGATGGTTGGAAATAGCATACAATGTTGACATTGGCACACAACAATCTGCTTCAAAATAGATTTTATTGAAAGCTTTTAAAAAAGCTATTTTGAAGAAGAGTGCCAAGCGCCTCCTTCTATAATGTAAAAGTTGCTGGTCTTCAGAAGAAGGCCTGCCATGCACCAACTTACAAGGAGCAGGGCAGATGGGAGGTTAGAGAAGTGTTTGTACATCAGATTTCTTATACCAGCAAAGGTTCATGTTCACTAAGCCAAGTCATAACTTCTTTGCAAGGGGATATTCGCTTTGCTAAATGAACAGCCTATAAACCTTTAGTAAATGGACCCCAGGATGTCTAAAGATAGCTCCAAGGTTTCACAAGTTAGATAATAATTTGTGCAAATTAGCTGGTTTAACAGAAGGTACACAACTATAGATATCTCAAATATGCTTTAAATGTATTCTTTTACTCATTCCCTTTACTTCAATATGATTTTGTTAATACTGGTCAACTAACTTGACTTGGCAGCCTGAAATAGGGCTTCTCCTGTTAGCACCTGAAGACCATTAGAAAATGACTGAAGAAAAGGTACGTAAGTGCTGCTGGGGAGGAGGAAAGTGAAGTAAATGGGCATAGGGCAAGCATGGTTTACCATTAGGTTCACATTTAGTGTTTTTTTTTGTAGTTGAATATCGCCAGGCTTCACATAAAAGAGACTGGCTGTATACATGCAGTAAATCCATTCTATGTTCAAGTGTCTATGTTCCATCTATGCTTGCAAGGTACAGGTGCATGGATATCAAGTAAATTAGAAGTAGCCTGGCCATTATCTGTCCACAATCCACAGTCCTTTATCAAACAGAACATTGCTCTGACCCAGAAAGGCAGTGCCACTGCGGGTGAGTAATATCTTTTAAAAATTAAAGCTTGACTCAATTTAGCTACTAAGGGTCCACTAAAAGTTAACCATATTCAAAGGTTAACCGTATTTAAAGTACAAGTCGCACATTTCAACAGTCTTTGATGTAAAACCTTGAGGCACTAGCTCTTGTGGAGGACATGGACCCAAATTATGTCAGGCACTAACCAGTCCCATGGTTAGCAGAAGCTATCTTACTTACAAAACCTTTACTAAGGAGTTACAGCTAGTATATGATGACCAAATGTAATACAAAACAATAAAATCAATACCATTCAACATTGCAATCATGCAGAGGCCTCACTTCTTTGACAGAAAGAAAAGACTTGATATCATGGCATAATATTTTAGAGAGACTGTTTATTAGGAAATGAATGAAGACAAAAGTTTACTGCTCAGTGAAAGCTTTGCACAGGGCGCCACTGACAGAACACATTTTATTTTAGTTTATAATTGTGTTGTGTACCAAAATACAGCCTTTGGTCCCTCAGCAATTCCTGCTTATTTACTTTACATCCTATCCTTACTTAATCTTTCTGATTCTCCTATTTCACAACGTCAATTAATCTGAACACTAGAATGAGGTCTTCCTGTCCATCACATGTTATCGAGAGCTGTCTTTGATAAACTTGTATTATATAGCTGCTCTATATTATGTAGCCTTTACATTAAACAATTGTAAATAAAGTATACAACATGGAGAAAACATACCAGTATTCTTCAGTAGAAGAGGGAGCGCCACATCCAAACAGAAGCATGTGATGTGCAGTAGCCATATTGGCGTGAGGTTTGAAGTCAACTATGGGCAAAAGAACAAAAAAAAATTATTCCCATACAGCAGACTGGCAACTTCAGTTTTCATGTTTGACAATTAGGAATGAAGAACTGTTCTAATTGTTAGGAAAACAGAAT
>NC_092863.1:68873684-68874871 GCF_032062135.1 Pyxicephalus adspersus
TCCTTACTAATGCAATAAATATGGTCAATGTGGCCATTTTTTCTTTATAACAGGACAGATACAGCCTATGGTACCTATGTGCAGCTGAACTGACCATCACAAGCTTGAAATGTGCCATGATATGTCTAAGAGCAGTGTGGAGTGTAGTATTTAGCATTTAAATAAGCCCAGGTTCAGTCGAAAAGTTGCAATTTATTGTATACTTTCAAATCTTCCTGAAAACCGAGATTCCCAGTGTTTTTGTGATTTCGTATATTGCGATTTTTTTTATTCAATAAAACTTTTAGTAACAGAAATTTTGTGTATTTATCTGAATGATGATGTTTAATGGCAGCAAACATTTAAAATGAGCATGCTGAGAACTAAATCCTACAGGATGCAAACCTGATTCATTCCTAACAAGCAATACCAGAGCAATGTTAGCAAAGCATGGAGTTCAATTGAAGGGTATGGAACATGAGAAAAGAATATTTGTCATTATGTAGAATAGACGAAAATGAGTAGTTCTGCAGCTTCTTTGAAGTGAGAGGAGTGCCATACAGATTGCAAAATCATTATTTTACTACCCTCTGGTCACAGAATGGTATAATTATATGATCTCCACGGTGATGAGTGAGTTTTTTTTTTTTACAGACCTGAGCAACAAAGTCATTGAAAACAACCATTATCCACTATAAAGAATAGCTATTAGTCGTCGTGTTTTATACGTACATTTACTTTTATTTACGTTCACTGTTCATCCCAGACTGCTAAAATACAATATGATATATGGCTATCAATTAGGAGCAGTTAACACTGTTTTAATTTCAATAAAATATATTAAAGCATAGGTTTCTTTTCCTTTTTTTTTTTGCCTGGGTAGCAGCCGTAAACAATGTGCAGTAACACACAATCAGTTGTTATGGATCCCTGTACTATCACACGATCACTGCACATCTGTAAAGTGATAGAGTTAGATCTGTATTTTCCTTAGTGTTGCTGCAGATTTTATCTGACTTCCTTTCTGGTGAAATAATCATCAGCTGGACAGGAAGTGCAGGGAAATCTCTAAAATAAGTTTAAAATAATAATGTAATAAAATATAATTTAATGAAAATCCTAAAGGGGTTTAATCTTCTTACTCCACGCAACACTGGAAAAAAAAACACATGGCTTGATATACACTAACACACATATAAAGGACCAAA
>NC_092863.1:68875374-68917401 GCF_032062135.1 Pyxicephalus adspersus
CTATATAAAGGTCTCTGATGGATTTTTATTATTATTAAAACAGGATTTATATAGAGCCAACATATTATGCAGCACTGTACATTAAATAGGGGTTGCAAATGACAGATGAATACAGAGAATGACAAAGGAGGAAAGGACTCTGCCCCAAAGAGCTTACAATCTAGAAAGTACACAGACAATAGCCCCTATAGATAACCAGTGTTTACCAGCTGATTTAATAAACAATACAGATATCTAAATGTGTACCAAAGGCTATTCTTAAGCTACGTAAACACGTCCAATGGTTCTTGCCTGATAATCGGCTCAGGGCCGATATTGGATGAGAATCTGGCACGTGTGCCCGTCGTCATCATCCCAACGACAGTCCTGGCGGATCCACAGACGATGAACGACGAACGATCGTAATGGAAGTGAAGGGGAGAAAGCGCAGCAGGGTGCCGCTCCATAGAGCAGAACTGTTCTGTATGTACAGCACTCGTTCATGCATCGTGCAGTCCTTAGTCATTGGAAGGGATCGTGAAAGATCCGCTCCAACAACAAAAATTGCACGTGTGCATGCAGCTTTAGGGAAGGAAACTGGCAAAACAATGCAAAGTAAGCAAAAAAAAGCAACTCATATTGTGTTATGTAAAAAAATACCCAACTATGAACTTAGTTGTAGTTAACTGTTCCAGCTTTCAGAAAATGCTTGACACACAAAGGTTTACCAGAATGTTCACAGATAGGTAGAACATCATATATTAATAAATGTGAGAAAAGGGAAGTGCATTCTGAACTGGAAGGAGGAAGAAAAGGGACACAAAGATGAGAATGGTACCTGTCACATTGACCCCACATCAGGGAACCAACAACAGCTAGCCAATTAAACCCCACCAACTGGTAATGACTTTGTCTGGGAATATCTTCTGCTACTTTCAAATACAGAGATGTCCGCACTCAAAGGTCTTTAAAAACCTTTTTACTGTGGTTTCACACAACAATAAATGTGAAGTGATGGGCAGAACAGAAAACTCAATTTCTAAAGTTGATTGCAAGACCCCTGAACATGGTATTCTTACCAAAGTTGTTGGAGAGGTCTTCAATTAAAGTTACAATAAATTCAAGAAAAACGAAATTGTAAACCATCTGCCAAATTTTAAATGAATTCCAAAGCTTCTTAACATAGTATTGTTACCAAAATACCTGGACCCCACTAATGCCTTTAGCTACATGCTTAACTATTTTTCAATTTTTTCACCATTCACACATTGTGTTCCTAACTCAGTGTTAAAGGATTACAGTTTGAAGTAAGTGGCCAAAACATCCAACTGGGACCAGCAAGTGCAGGAGACTGCAGTACATACAGCAAAGTCTTCATGTCATTGTTAATTTATCTCTTCATGTACAATTAATTTATTTTACAGTCCACACAAACCAAAAATGTCTAAATGCCTGTTTTGATGCAGAAGGTCTTCCTTAAAGTGAATGGAGTGGTCAGTGTCTGTACCACAACCTGTCTGTAGGTATAGCACTGGGAATTAGAAAGTATGAATATGGCCAATAAAACAGCTTATTAACAATATTAAAAGTCTAGAAGTGGTTCCAGCTTAGACCAGCTATATACTGCAGTACAGAAATTCTTCAATTGAAACCCAAAACGAGCAGAGGTAATAAATTCAGCTTCATTTTATCGAGACTTTCAGTCACACTAACAAAAACCGCAAGAAATAAAAGCTGTCAGACATCAAGAACATCCCCATTACTGTAATTCAAATTTACATACTCTCTTGTACCCAAAAATACAGCTTAAGAGAAACTCCATAAAACCAAAGCGTAGTATGCATCAAACAACTTATGAGGTTTGTAAATTTTGTCAGTACTTTATTTGTATATTACTCTGGTGTTCTTGTAGCACGACATAGCTTCCCCAATAATCTGGTCATATATAAATATTTTGCATTTTAATTTTCCACAAGGATATCCACAAGGATAACTTCTTTCCTAGAATTAGTGAGCTATTTTATCAGAAGGCTTGTGTACGCATGTAGAGAATACAAAGGTATGCTATGCAATTACACGTTATACTACCAACCTTACAGAATTTAAATAACTGAATTTTGTGTTTTATTTAAAATCCAATTCACACCAATGTGCTGTATTAGGCACGTTACTATAATGCACCACAATGAAGTGCCAATCAAGCTGAATGGTACCCCAACACCCCTTCCTAATGCACGTGCAATGGAAAAAAACGGTCCACAAACAGTTTTTGGTCTGTTCAGTAAAATGGGCTGTGTTCACAGTCCATAACAGACTGCCCTAATGCATCACACATGAGTAATAAAATGTAAAAGTCTGAGGAGAGTTTGACTGAGGAGGGAAAGGTTAGAGGATGCTGGATGTCCTCCAGCCAAGTTCTATTTCAATTATTTCAGCTTCTAATAGACATTGTGAAAAGTTTACAGTAAGCAATAAAATCAGAGTAAGCAATTTCAGCCTATGAAACAACTGTGAAAGAGTGAAGAGCAGGCTGGGGGTTCAGCTTTAGATGCCAAATGTTTTATTTGTGTAAGGTATACATTAATTTGTTATAAGTGTCTGCACTGTAGATCAGGGTTCTCCCCAGGCCCTTTTAGCTGGGCGCACCACCCGTCACTTTTCAGCACCCACCCAGCTGTTTTTGGGTGGTTAATAAAGAGTTTAGTCACAATACAGGGGCTGCCACCCACCTACAATTTCTTCCACCAAGCTTAAAAACATTTCTGGGTTGAGCACTATAGATGTATTGACTGAACCGGTCCTGATGACACTCAAAAACAGGCCCAACCATGAGAAAATCTCTGCAATAGAGCAAGAGTATCCAACCCTCTAAGATCTAATATAAAGGAAGAAGGGTTTCTATTAGTGCTGGTGTTTCTGCTATGAACATTTGCCCCCACTTCTAGGCCCTCTGTGCCGTCACCAGGAATTAATAAATTACATGAAGCTCAAAAGCAACCTTTTTTTTTTCTTTTTTATAATTTACCATGTCCAATATAGTGACACCATGTCCCAGCTTTAAATGACAGCACACAATCATCTCTTGAATGCATTGTATAATACTTAAAATATATATTTATATATATATATATATATATATAAAAATATATAAAATATTATTATACTTTGGATTATGAGTGTGCATAAAATACATATTTAAGCACAATAAATAATTGAGCAGTATTTATAACAACATAATGTAAAATGGCATTTGCAGCATCCATCTGATTGGCCTGGATATGTATGTTACAGCGTGACACACTGCAGATTCAATCATTCACCATGGAGAGCTAAAGACATTTGTTTACTGGCCAGTCATGTGAGTGAAAGCAATGGCTGAAGATGACAGCTACATTTCTTGGCTGAGTGGCCGGCTGTCAGGCTCAATCCTTCTGAATGTCTCCAAGACACCCTCCAGCTATTAATATTTTCAGCAAAAAAAAATATATATAAATATCTCACGCGTGCAAAACAATTCTGCCGCCTCTGTAGGCAATATACCAGCAAAGTAAATAAAATGCAGTTTGATAATTCATAGTGAATCTTCTCACACTGTATAATCACAACGTAGAGGTTATAGAGCTGTGAGATCCCGCACTTCAAGCGGAGACAGAATATATCCCTCCAGGGGGGTGAAAGGCAGCAAGAATGCTTGTGATGAAATAGGAACACATTACATGGTTTTAGGAATTTATAATATTCACGTGTATTAGACAACAGAGAAGAAGAAGAGATACTTTTATTAAAGTCTATAATGCTTGCATTTTATATAGGTCATTCACAGATTGTTAACAATATAAGCTAGCCTTTCTCAACCGTTTTAACATTGGGGGAACCCCTGAAATGACTTTCGGGTCTTAGGGTACCCCTGCTATAATTATTATACCCACAGCTTACAGTACATTAGTGTGGTGATCATTAGGAAGAATTTCACCATTACAGATAGTGAAAATGATTATTGGCGTCACCTTAGAGGCATAAAGTGCAGAGTACGCCAAGCAACCTCTGAAAGAACCCGAAGTGCACTTTTATACACTGTTCACTTGCTTACTCCTCCTCTTTTACTTTTTATCATCAACCTCTTTTCATCCATATTGAAAAGAAATCCCATCATTGCACTAGGCATAACGCCCAGTCTCTGTGACACATAGGGTGTGAATTGGATTTACGGCAGTTCGAGTCAAAGTAGCTTCTAGTAATACATCAATTGCTTTAAACTGTCCTTGTAAAAGAAGCAAACCTGTTGACCACCAGTATATCAGCCATGAGATAACTGGGCATGTACAGCCAGGTACTTCTGGTCTGCTGGTTATTTGCATGACAGAGTGACATGGTTATTTGGGTATTAGGGTACAATGGAAATAAATATGGGGGCTGCATCTGGCACCCATTGCTACATAATTCTATAGCTATATTAGAAGCTAAACCAGCCCATTAGGTACACAATATATTTTTACTCCCATCATACAGCTAAATGCAAAGCTGAAATGTAAATTTATGGTTTTGCATTCTTATAAACTTTTGTTTTTGGGATTTACATTTACCTTACCTGGATCTACTTCTCAGTAGACCGAGATGAAGAAGCTATGTATATTGTCTAAAGAGACTAAAAAGAGGACTTTACATAGCTGAACCAGAAAATGTGGTTGGAAACTGCTCAACTGTGCAGTGTAGTGCAGATTAATGAATCACAAGCCTGGTAGAACAGAATTACAAATCATATAGGATGATTTATTGATGATCATAAGTTTACCTGTTCACATATAAAAATTACTTTTTTCAAAGCATGTCAACACGCCATATTTTGGTAACGTGTTTTATATATACCCCCCTACAGTTTTAGGCAACAGCTGAGACAATGGCCTCGCCAAGGCTTTTGCATTCCAATATGTAATGGCTGTGCCAAGTGTCCAGCATCCAAGCAGAGCTGCTCACCAGACAAATTTAATACTGATCCCCAGCCACACAAATATCCACATTCTTTATTTCCCTTATGAATTGATTCAAAAGCTACTGCAGACCAAGGTAATTATTCTAAATGAGTGAAAGGATTATCTATGTGAAATATTATTTTACCCAAGAAGGTGATTTATATTATCCATTACCATATTTGGCTTTTGATGCATTTCCTCCACTGAAAGCAGTAAAGAGATACAATGCTTTCTTGTTGTCATTATAAATGTATCACTTGGCTAAGTGCTCATCAGTCTACAATTATACCCAACACGCAGGCAGAAGCTGCACACTCATCCATCATAGAAATATTACTCAGGGCTGTACACACTCTGCAGGAAAGAACATTTGGAGAAAAGAATTTACTGTACTACAGATTAGTATAAGATCTAGTCTCAAATCTACAAAGATGTGAAAGGGTCTACTATGAGAGGAGGTCCACCAGGCAATGCTTGTGGTTTCATCAGAACAAAAATGTCCTATAACACAAGAAATGTTCACTTTCTTTATCCTTCTTCAATCCACAACAGAGTGACTAATATTAAGTGTGCTGTCATAATTTACAATACATAAACAAACTGAATGTCTATAAACTATGTTTAGGAAAGCATCAGGACACGAGCCCTTTTCCCAATTTCGAAGAACCATTAGATTGTGACTGGTTTAGAGGAGCAGCAGATAATATACACGCAACAAAATCCCTTCTTTAGTGGCTTTGTGATAGAAAACACAAAAATTTATGCTAAAAGGCAGTAAGTGACAGCAGAAGTAATAATAGCTGTAAATAACATGTGAATGGTTTTATTCTGAAGTATTTCACAAATGGAAAATATATACTCGGGAAAAGACAAAAATACCATAGAGAGATGAGCAATCTGTCCCTGCCCTCATCCACTAATGGCCGTATCATTCAGCAGTCTGCAAAAGACTCTGGCTGCTGCAGAATACAGATGACATAATGGGAGACCTTAATAACCTCCAAACAGTGCAAATCCTATGTATACAACCAGAGAATAATACCAAGGGGTCTATATGGAGATGTGCTAAGACTGAGATCCAATTAAGAAAACTCCTGCCTTAAATACACAAATTAAGACAACCTGTAGTTATAAATATTTATTTGAAGGTATTTTAAAGTGCAAATAGTGAAAGTATCTAAATAGGACCTGAAATTAGCCTTTTGTGGTCCCTGTACAACAGGGCTGGTGTGTGGAAAGAAAAAGCAGTACAAGGACCTAACCAGTTCATGTTCTGATAAGAAGTATGCTGATAGGAAGAGAAAACAACTCAACATAGGTCTAAGATTATTGCAGTGCTGCTTCTCATTTTAGGCAGGCAGAGACCTGTGGTGGGAAAAAACAATCCCATGCGGTTCCGGGGAACTTAAACATTGACAGCAGCTCAGCTACAAGCACTGCAGCCCTGGTTCTTAAACCAGAACTAGCAGATTTTACAGTAGGTTGAGTACTGGACTGCTCACTCTTGCCCCCATTGATTCTTTTTTGGGCTACCACAGGTAGACACTACACAGCATCTGCCTTAAGGAATTGGTTCAACGGCATGAGGGAAGTGGTAACGACACCACAACCTCACCACCAGCCTGAACATAACCTTACTGTCCTGTTATAAACTGGGCCAGGATGACCTAGGCTCATCAGAAGTGGGAATGATGCTAACCAATAGCCTGATCAAGCTACACTCCAAAGAAAATGTCTGGACCTAATGAAGTTTGTTTTGTTATTGCATTTATTTTTATCTTACTTTCCACACAGGTTCTGCTTTATTAGTCCATTTATTCATGTTTTCCTGAATATGCCCATTACAGTTCAGTCTTTACCAGAACAGTGTTTTCAGCACAGCAGAAAAATAAAATCCACGATTAAAATAAACTAGTTCCTTGCATAAATTGAAAACATGATAAATTATGTATAATCTACTCATCCCCATTCAGTGTGCTATTATTATCCAAACATCCCAACATTTGTCAAAGTCAATAAAAACCACAGCATGCCAGCTCGTGTCAACGTCATGTGCGGAGATCGCAAACCTACCGTACAAATTCCTCATTACATTTCTTATTCCTAGTCTCACAAACAAACTGGAGCAGCAATACTATGGGGATTATAGCAATGATCATGGAAGACATTCATTTCTTGCTGAATGTACACAGGGTGAACGTCACATTGGAACAATCAATTCTAAGGCAATCCCTCTTTATGTGACACTGCAGTTAATTCGGTTTAAGCTCCTAATTACACAGAGCTTTGTCATTATACTGCGGTGTGACTCCAGTAAACAAGCAGGATGCTCGGATACAATGCATTTTTTTAGTAATCGTCATGTTCAGGAAGAAGCAGATCTACTCATGTTATTGCTCATATTGAATAATCAGGAGATAGAGAAAGCAGTAAATAGATTCCCACCCACTCACTATTAGCAAGATGTCTAGGTGAAATCTGCAACAGTAAACAGAATTAAAAGGTAAAGCCTATGCAACCCCAAAAAGGGCAACATATTGGGGTTTACTAGTCCTTTGAAGATGCACTAGTTTTCTTTTTTCAGGTCTTTCTTTATTTTATTATGGTATTCTACAATTGTCAACAGAATGATCTTTTGTTATTGCAATTGTTTCAAATGACAGTAGAACAAATGAGTGATGTACACAAAACACTGTTCAGTTCATTGGTGGGGGTGCCAACAAGTGAGATCCTTTCTGCTCCATATAAAATAAGGGGCTAAATGAGGTCAGGGGACCTCTGTACACACGGTCAATTGTCTCCCAAGACTCTTGTCTTCAACAATCAGCTAGCATGAGCTTAACACACGTCATTTCCTAGGGTTACAACACTCTCATATCACTCATATCTATGGAAGTGTGATAGAATTCAGATATACATTTCCATTACCTGGGGGGTAGTTTGGAGCTGTCAGAGAGAACAAAGGGTGCAGGCTGATGACTAAATGGCTAGTATTGTGGCCTAGCACTGGTGTCCATTCTCAGCAGCATCTGCATGGTGCTCCACAAATTAAGAGTGTAAGTCACCTCCCGAAAAGACTTAATATGTACTTGATCGAGGTTGCATATATATTAGTGGGCTATGTGTCACAATTCAAAAGCTACATATGAATCACATTACAGGGACATGGGTGCTGTCAAGGAAGCAGCAGTACCATGTAACGCAAAGAGGTGTTAGAAACAAAATGGGACTTTTGCTTTTTGCTGGAAATCTACTTTACCATGCAGAAAAACCTGCTATAATTTAGTGATTACTTATTCCAAGTGTGCATAAGGGATTTCTGATATCCTCAGTTCACCGGAAGATGCTGCTGCCAAAGTTACAAATCTGCTATATATGTAAATAGTTGGCTTCTTGTTAGTGAAGTATTAAAATGTTCTTAATAAAAAAGATCATTAGTTTCCATCCCATGGTAGCATGCCTTGCAGAATGCAGTATCTTAAAAAGGAGCACAGTCTGACTCCCCCTTGCAGGATAGCACCGGGGACTGGATATAACATAAATCTTACAAAGGTTCTGCTGGGAGCTTCATAGTAATAAGTAGAGGGCAGACGGACTGGGCAAACACATGTCTCCAGTGGCTCCTTAAACTGAGGTTTTATGCACAATGTGCAATGTATCTTGCTTACTGACAGGGAAATTAGAAACATTCAAGGCAAGGTCCACAGCATCACCTCATAGAGCTGTACTTGGAAGAATAACCACTAATATTTATGGCAACCACTTCTTTTTCTGTCTGGTAACATTTAAGTTAGTAATACCTCATCCAGGTTCCTTTATATATTCCCTGTTATACTCCACACATTGCCACTCCCTGCAATCTCCTTAATAATGTAAAATATGGCTTGAGGGGCGGAAAGAGACCAGAAAGGCTGTTTAATACAGACATTCAACCCATGGCAACAAGGTTCCATTTTACCGTAATAGGATCACTTTGAAATATTTATTCCAATCAGTTAGTTTGGATTAGGTCAACAGGCGCTCAGCTTGTTCCACTCTACTCCTTCGGATTTACATAATTTGCCAATAGATTCTACACCAAGAGTAGATGTATGACAGCCATTAAAATACTCAGCCATCTGTTTTATGTTTCTCCACTTTTGTCTTACCACTGGAAACGTTTTACCCCCAACAACTTACATACCTACAATCGGGAACATTTCAGACAATAGTCATTCACCAAGGAGTTTTTACAAAGAAATATATTTATTTTAAGCCTTTGAATTTCTTTTTATTTTGACAGAAAATTACAGCTCTAATGGTGTTATGAGCAATATCAAACCTTTCTGTAAACTACAAAATGTTATTTTAAATGGTGGTCAACTGTTCTGGTATATTCCAATCACAGGACAAAATCATTTTAGGTTGAAGCAAAATGTTTCATCAACCTGGGGTGGGTCTTTAATTCTATCTATTAACTATTACCTTCATTAGTCTCCAATTCATAAGCTTAAAATGTACCAACTGGAATGGGAATTTTGAACTACCCAGCAAAAAAAAAACTGGACCAGGTTTATGATATTTGACTATGGTAGGGGCATTGGATTGTGATCTCCTCTTAGAAACAGATAGTGGCGTGATTGTCATTCAGTTATGATTAACATGAATATTAAAAGGTTCTGTAATGTCATAATTTCTCTTGCACATAAAGTGCAATTTGAAGAATACAGAACAAAGGACTCGAAGTTCAGCTTTCCTAAGCCAATATGAATCCTCCCAATAAGTATTTTATAATAAACAATTACTAGATTCAAAAACATTCACTTTAGGTCGCTGCCAAGTGTGAGCTAGCGTATTTGCAAAACACAAACAGACATTATTTGGGCACAAATCTTTGAAAATCACTAAATCGCAAAACTAACTAATTGTAGCATGCACAAAAACCTAGAATGCCTCTGCCAAATTACCAATATTTGCAAAGATTCAACTCCAGCAAAAAAAATGAAAATGCTAGTTACCTAACGTTCAAGCTGATGTGTTGACTTCAATAATCCAGAAGAAGTACAGAGATAATAGAAAATCTGAATATTTGCTGTATGGAAATTTTGGGTTTGTGTAGTAAGGAAATATAGGCAATAAGGTTTGTGAGGAGCAATGACAAATTCCATATTTATTACATGTCAATACATGAAAACCTTGCTCTGGTAAAGTGGTAAACTCTTGCATCCATTGACCAAGAGGTTATTGAAAGGTGTCCTATTGCACCTTTTTTCCCTCTTCCCCAATAAAAACAAACTTTTAACCTTAAGCCAAGGTTCGGCTTTAGGGAAGTGTAGAGGTCAACCAAACCATAACAAAAAAAAGATATAGAGGTAACAAATACTTTTATTTCTTGTATTTGGAAAGTCTTTTACATTACCTTATTACAACAGTACAGGCAACACCGTTTTACAGTTTTGGTTAGAGTTGGTAACGGTAAAAAGCCTTCATGTTTATGTTTTTGCTTTCTGTGTACCAATTATAAAAAACTGGCTTTACCTTCCTGTCTTAGTTAGTGGGAATCTCAAGGTTAGAAGATTGTTTCCTATTAAAATTTTTCTCCTTGTCTTTTGTAATAGACCTAAAAGTATTGGGTTTCCCCTCATTTCGGTTTCTGCGACAATGATTCCTCAGTACAAGTAGAGCAGAGAATACCCCTAACTGGCACACCGATAGTAAAAAAAGAAGGTCTACGCCTGTCCTTATTTACTAAAACCTAAAAAAAAAAAAAAACTGAGCGGAGCACCAGGCAACTCGTTACGCAGATAGATGAAGTGCACCATGGGAGCCAAATACCTACGATAGGATTTTTATATCCATCCATCCATTCCTGAGATACATGCCAGGCTGCACAACAAGTATGGGGACCTGAGCCTGCTGAAATAAAGTAGTGAAGTCCGACTACTCTGCTGCCCTACCCGATGACTGAACATGAATGGTGCAGCAGCCCAACTCTCTTGTTTGCCAACACATGTGCATGCAGCACACCTGATAGGATCCTGGTTCTTTCCTCCACCTCCCAATGGGAGCTGCAGTATAGGAGGGTATAGAAGGTGGATAAAGTCAAGACTTGGTTACATGTCTAGCTATTAGGTAAAAATACTATTGTACAAGAATAAGTTATTTGAGAACATTTAATCTAATTTCGAGCTACCAGAAAAGCTATGCAATGGGTTTACAAATACATCAGGGAAAACGCATCTTGTATTTATTCTGAAATAGAATCTTGTTATGCAGACGCTTCTTACACACATACCCTTTATTGGCCACCCCACCTCCCAAGTATGTGTTTCAACAGTGCTAATGATTACCATGGCAACTCCAAAGCCATGGCCTCTAGAGAGATGTCCTCCTCAACCTCTTTTATATCTGTCTTGTCTTGTGCTTAGCACAACATAATGAAATACTTAATATACAGAATAAATAAGCAGAGCAGGTCATATTATTTACCTGGAAATGTTCTTGGTGCAAACTGATAATTTATTAAGATACATCTTTTAAAATTGTAAAATTAAAAATAAATTGTTAAAAAAAATGTTGCAGATAGCAAAAGGTTTCAAATGAATTATGCATTTACAGCTAAAAATGGCAATCTAATACCATTAAAATAAATGAAAAATACAACACCTACTGGTGCCCCTGTGCACCCAAATTACCAAAAGTAAATCTAATAGTCATTTAAAACTTTTAAAATTCAAACCCCAAGAGTAAATACCAATATTTGTGCCTTTATTAGCCAGTTACTTTTAAAATTAAACCCCAAGAGTAAATACCAACATTTGTGCCTTTATTAGCCAGTTACTTTTGTATCTTTCTCTGCATTTTTTTTCCTTTTGTATCTTTCTCTGCATTTCATTTCTCTGCATTCTCAATGCATTACTAGGGACTTGAAATTCCTGAAATCTAAGTTATATTCTGACCCAGAACTTCAGGCTGACCTAGGCTCAACTTCACTATCCTCACATCTAACTGGGACACCCACGTACTCTATATGAACAAAAGATGAACAACTACCCTAAAAAATGGGTAACATGGTAAAAATGGCTAACATGGGGGAAAAGACTGGTCAGTGGTGGGCCTGGGGTGCAATGATGGATCACTGGTCTACATTAGAAGAAAAGGTAGAATGGAAGGTCCCCTGGTCCCCAGTACTTAGACGATTCAAAGTACTTAAGGGGGGGGGGGACAACAATCTTGGATAGAAGGAAACATTTTTTCTGGAAACTAGTTTTATGACCAGTTACAGTTGAAATGTATTACTTAGTGTGCTTTTTTTTCTGGGACCATCAAAAAACATAATTCTTTTTGGCAAAAAGCAACCAAAAGTGCTAATTTTGTCTGTTATGTCAGAGGCCCATAAGATTGCTTTTAGCAGCCAAACACAACTATTTTGTATTAATAATAATCTAAGTTTGATATAAAGGACTAGATGTGTTTCAAAGTGCTATGTAACCAATCTTAAGAAATAACCTTGCAGAATTGTGATCCAGGGATTATCCAAATACATGTGGGAATCGGGAAAGATATTTCAGCTACTGGAAGAGAATAGAGGATACACAAACCTGGGGGGTTGCTACAATATGTAGGCAATCTGACAATAAAATATTTTCACCATAGCACCTGATGGATTTAAGAGACCCCCTTCCCTAACTGCCTGCAGAAAATGTGTGAATGTGGAACTTCAGATGTGGTTATCTTACCATAGGAGTTTAATAGAGGTATAGAAACATATGGTGCTTTAGCCCACTAGCTACAATGTAATGAGTTGCCAGCTTTGAGCAAAAAGACCATTTAGGATCAATAGGTAACCAGGTTTTTGCTCCGGAACCATTTTATTTCACATATTAGAAAAGTCTGTTTAATGTTGCAGAATAAAAAAAGCTATCCCCTAGGCAGAAAAGCAACAGCTAACAAATGTGCAGCCTTGTAGTGTTAGCCATAGGCACAGGTATTCATTTCTCCTGGCACCATTACTTAAGATGTACCCAACACAAAATACCTTTCTTTTACATCCAATATTCATTTTGCAAGACAATTGTAGTTTGGTGACCATTGCACTGCACACAAGAATATATATAGATGACTGCAGTAGAACAAAAAAAGCCAACACTTCAACATTATATAAGTTCTTTTATCCATATCATACATACCTACATAGGCTTCATCGTCTTCTGGCAAACGGTACGACTTGCACAGATAGGTGTCAGACTGAAAAATAAATGAAGTCTTCTTAGAAGCAAGTAAACATCCATTTGGTCTCGGCTCATTTAAAATACAGGCAAGATCATTAGAAAGTGACAGTTTAATTTAGAATGTAGACAGTAAAGCACAGAACTTACTGCCTCATCAGACGGATAACTGTGCAAATCAAAATAACATAATAGCACAGAACTACAAACTGTTATTTTTGCTTGGGTATCATTTACAAGTCAGAAAACTTATTCCCAGTGTAAAACTACTGACCATTTACTACTGGAGGTAACATTATATCATTAGCCTTACAACTGGGCTGAAGCACAAATCTGAATATTCACTTAGATTAAAGGTTAGGCTTAGTAACAATATATGTATAGTGGACACTTTTGCGAACATTGTCTTAACCAGATCTTTTAGGGGTTTGGAGGCTACACAATGCAAATCACACTCAGGTACTACACCCTTTGGCAAGAAAGTATTATTGTTTCAGGCTGTGACATCATTTTGCTCCTTGGAAACTAAAGCGCCAAAATCAGGCAGCAAACTTATACAAGGCTTTACTTCCTCATTTCAGAACCTCCAGCAAAGATATGGAATTAGACAGAACAATTATTTCCATCATCAATTATCACGCCAAACCACCTTAGACTAGCAGTCAATAGGTAGAAATGCCTTATACTTTTACTACCGATATGTTGGTTATTGTTCATCAAATGTACATAAATCATGTCCTGTGACACGATCAAGCAAATCAGATGGGAAACTCAACTGTCCTGGTTCACCCTACCTACCGTCCTATCTAACTTATCCAATATGTTTTTAAACTTCCTAAGCACCTTGTCAAGTACCAGGTCTATTAAAAACTCACCCATTACCTGAACACCAACTCTCTCCTTGACCCTCTCCAGTCTGCCTTTCCAGCTGCCCATCCCACCAAAACAGTTCTTACTAAAGTGGTCAATGACCTCATCAGAGCCAAGTCACAAGGAAAAACTTTTCCCTGCTCCTTCTCCTAGAATTGTTCTCTGCTTTTGACACAGTTGATCACCCTCTAATAGAAATCATGCTCTCCATTGGTATCGGTGACACTGCTCTCTTGGTTTGCTTCCTATCTGTCCGACTGCTCCTTTCAAGTTTCTTTTAATGGTAATTCCTCCTCTCCTACCTGATTGTGTTCCCCAAGGGTCAGTTCTTGGACCGGTCCTCTTTTCTTTGTACACCTCCTCTGTCGGTAGTCTAATTTCCTCCTTTGGTTTACCATACACATTCAGAACATTTCCAGGTCCTGTCACTTTCACCTGTACAACATCTCTAAAATCTGCCCCTACCTGTCCTTAGAGACCACCAAACTCCTTGTACATGCGCTTATCTCGTGTCTGGATATGTAAAATCCTCCTCTCTGGTATTACACTCTCTCCTCCACAACCTATTATGAATGCTGCAGCCAGACTTATTCATTCTTCTTCTTTGCAGTTCTCTTCATTTGCTTCCATGTCACCTTAGAATCAAATTCAAGCTTCTCTTCTCGCCTCCAATGGCCTACAATAATGACTTCCCCAATCATAACCTCATCACATGCAAGGCTCCAAGACTTTTTTTTTAGGGCTGCCCCCAATCTCTGGGATGGAGCCCTTACAATCCATCTTTTTATACACACCTACCTCTCTTCCTCTGTCCCCCTAAACCCTCACTTCTTTCTCACCATTCCATATTCCCCCTCTTATGGCATTTTTTGTATCGGTATTTGCAACCTATTTATTGTAAAACACTGCATATTATGTTGGCACTATATAAATACAGCTTAAATACTATAATAACCATCCTACAATACCAGGGACAAAAAATATTGTGCACTTGCGTGTTCCACTTTCCAACTGACAATTTCCACTACAGAGTAGAATCATACTGGTTGCCATCAAGCAATACAAAGTCCCTAATAGAGAATTTAGCTTTTTTGACAAGTAACGCCCTGTGTGTCCCCACCATGAAAAAACAAAGGAGTTTTGCCTCCTGGCAACTCCATACTAATCTTTTGTCCCTGTGCCACAATCAACAGCTGTTATTCCACAAAATATTACCAAACTAAACAAGCTTGTACAGGCAACAGAATAATGTGCCTGCTCAGTCTCTATATAGATATCACAGAAATCCTATAAATAAATATAAGGAAACCTACCTAAAATATCTATTTTATCAAACTTGGAATGTGAGTAGTAGATTTGATAAACACGTGTTTAATGCAAGTTATTTGCCATAGCGATCATTATTTTCAGCCATGAGACTGGTTTTTGGAGCTCGTATTGGTTGTCATTGCTGCAAATAACATTTGTCAAATGAATGAAGCCTTTTATGTCTGATATCTGGTATACAGATGCCTTGCGCATAAAAGGTCACGCGTCTACAAGATGATTTCTCACAGCAGTTACAGGGTAACTCTGAACGCCACATTATTTATAGACACCATTTTTAATAAACATAAAGCGATACCTATGGTCAACAAAAAATGTGCCTACAGAAATACTTAAAAATGTTGCCTATGCTAGAAACTTAAAACTGCAAATCCAGACCTGTATGCCTGACAGATCTGAAACGTAACACATTAAACAACATGAAAGAAATAACATAGTCTCTGTTTCCCTGACCTTTGAAATGTCAATCATTTATCATACAGAGAACACAAAACCAGCAGGAAATCAATGAAGAAGAGGTGTGTATCTCATTCCCTACATTAACGTTGATGGCAGTGGCAGCTTTTGTCTCTGCAAGGACACACAGTACGTTATTTGTTTTAGTGGAACCAGCACCCATGTAACACACTTTTTCCAATTTTTTTTTTTTTTTTATAGAATTTAATGAGCTTGGCAGAACTAGATGAAATATTTGGACTTGACAGTGGTTTGGAAATACAAGATGACTGATCATCATTCACGAAGCAGAAGGCTGCTGGCAATACTGAACTACAGTAAGAATAAAATATGTGTGTAATTCAAAAGGAATGACCATAGCTTGAAAAATAAAGGGAATTACTAGGGAGGGAACCATTCAAAGGGCCAGAACAAACACAACAATAAGAGAAACTAGTCTGACATTTTTTTAAAAATGTAATATTTCACCGGAAATTGTTTTGCTACATCAGACAATCATTGTGGAAAATAGGGAAATAAATTATTGTACGTTACTTCTTTTATTGCTTTTACAGAACCTTAAAATGCTATTTTCACATGGTATAGTATGGCCAATGACCCCTAGTGTCATCCTACTGGTGACAGCTGGTGAGCTGTTAAACAACCAAGCAAAAATGGAATCCAAAAAGTGTCAGAGGTTGGGATGGGTCACATTCTGGCTTAATTGGATAACGGGCATGAATTTGGAGCAGGTGGTGCTTGGGCAGAGCATCAACCTAAACCTGAGATATGCAGTATCCAGACACACAACAACCAGAAGACTGTCTGGCCACCATTACTAAAAGTGTGACATCAGTGTGACACCGACCTGGTCTTCATCTTGAAGAACTTGTTCTCAAAGATAGTGGAGGGTGTTAGATTCCAATGGGGATAGTGGTTCAATGTTTGTAGTATGCAAAACCTTGTCCCCTACCAGTTTGACAATAAAAATATCTCTGTAAACAAAAGTTTAATCTGAAGCCATAAAATACTTCACTTTATCCTATATCAAGTGTAAAAAAAAGTGTAGGTGATTATTTTTTTTTTAATATAGCTTTTATGTCTTATATAAATGTGCTCTTCAGCTCACATCTGGATAATCTGTGTTTGTGCAATTCAGATGTAAATTAACACAGCTCTGTATTCATTATTATTTTGTATTGTACTGCATACAAAAAAGTACCTGTATTTTACCAAGCATTAGCTTTTTAAAGAGCACTGTACAGCAGAGCATGGATGAAAAGCAGCACTAGGGACCAGTCAACTGTGATGCAGTGCACATGTGCTATTTCTCATTACCTGTACATTCACAGGCTTGGAGTGGAAAGGGCAAAAGAGAAAAAAAAAAAAAAAGGTCTCCAGCCCTGCCAGACAGTGCTGTTACATGTGCCGTGGCTGTGTAAAATTTGGTTTGGACAGAGGCGCAATCTTATGGCACAAAAATAGCTCCATGGGTATTTCAAACTGGGCAGCTGTGTCTAAAGTTTTGCTTTAAAAAATAAATAAATAATTACAAGATTTCCATAGCGAACAGAAAATAGCCAAATTAGATTTTCCCACGCTATACTCAGAATAAATTATTCAGACAATAACACTTATCTGGTGTCTTTAACCTAATCCAGATCTGTAATTTTAGCAGCCATAAAAGACACATTTCTGACAAGCAAGAGCCAATTTCCATTCAAAGATTTTCTGAGCAGAGGCCAAGATGATAAGAAACTATGACTGAATGGCTCACGTCTAGGAACAGCTCCTAAAATGACACCATTATCAGCTTCAAGAGTTCTATAAACAGAAATGATATGGAACATTTAACATACCGAATTTGTGTATAACCAGCACACAACAGTGGACGAAATTGGACATGTCCAAAATAAAGAGCTACAATAATTTGTTCTTCGTTTTCATTTCTGAGCTGTCAACATGACATTTTAGTAAAAGCATACCTTCGGATGTGTCTTTCACTCCTGTAAAGCTTGTTGTGTCATATTTTTCATGATGATGATAAAAGCCTAATCCCAGACAGTTAAACAAAAATTCTTGCAGTTATGCAGTCATTAAAATCCCATTCACACATGTTATTTTGGGACAAGACTACAAGAATTATTTGCAGCTCATTCAAACCTAGATCCTGTGATATGCTGTATTAACACATGCCTTTCTGCAATGCCCAGCAAAGCAGCATGCATGTGTTGGACTGGAGAAGTGGCACCCTAATGCACTAAGGTAATGCCCCATTATTGCACTTGGGTTGCAGCTCTACAGAACCCAAAGTAACACATTAACGTGCAGTGTTCTCCCCATCCCCTTTTAGCCGGGCGCACTACCCAGCACTTTTTAGTAACCACCCGGCTTTTTTTGGCTGGTTATTGAAAGGTTTGGTCACAATACAGGGGCCACCATCCACCTACATCCCCCCCCCCCCCCCCCCCCAATAATCTCCGGGGGGAACCACACGTGCAATAATTTGTCGTAGGAAAGGATATTTCATGATTTTCTTCAATGACAAACAACTGTACGGTCCATGAACAACGCTGTTCTGCTCTGTGGAGAGGGGAGAACAGCAAAACACCCCGCTGCACTTTCTTCCCTTCACTAGCATTATGACCGTTCGTCGTTCATCCTTCGTGGATCCACCAGGACGGTCGTTGGGACAATGGATGACGAGCTCTGTACATAAGCAAGATTCTCATCCGATATCAGCCTTGAGTCGAATATTGAACAAGAACCATTGCACGTGTGTACGTAGCCCAAATGTACCATGAATGTTAGTTTTACTTGCAGCTAATTAAATACTAGAATTTGTCTGCTTTAATTCACTGGGGAACATATTGGTAGAGGAGAGAACAGTGCAAAGTGTTAATCATTAGCATGCTGCTCCATTATACAACAATTAACACACATGGCCAAGCTGTTGAGCGGGGTGATGCATTACAAAACTGGATGTATTATATTACTAGTTCTTCAGCAAGGAAAACTATTATCATCAATGAATGTCAAATGTGTATTTAGCTCCTTACAAATCTATATATGTTACAGAACCATGCTGGTCACACACACAAACATGTGGGCCATCATCACTGATCTGTTACTCGGCTATACCGAGGCTTCCTTTAACAATTTTAGTTACTAGCCAACAAAAGGACACAGATAACTGACTGTTCTGTATATTTGTTCCAAGATTTACATTATCAGTGGCATCCCTATAGTCTAAGGGGAGAGATGGGAACATGAAAGAAAATAGCAGCTGGCAGAGTACTAAACAGTACAGGTCAGATCTGCCATTGTTGAAAGAGGGCAATTAGCCAGGAAAGTCTGGAACAAATGGAGTACACTTGGACATTACAGAAAATACATAAAAAAATAGAGTTGTGCCTTAAGTCACACATATTATCACAGGACAACACTTGGCTTGGAACAGGGGGCAGTAAATAAAATTGTATGATAGGTGTGATGTCACACTCCTTTGTGTCAATGAGCCCTTAAATTCATTTGTAATCCAATTCCAAACATCTTATTTTGTATTGGAAAAAAGCAAATTAACTACACAGAAATATTACCAGCAAATGCCAAATGTAAACATTTCTTCTTTCAAACTATAGATTACAAGTCGGCCTAATGGAAAACAACACTTGTTTTTAGTTTCCCGGAGAGATTTGAGGCTTCCTCTTACATCTGTCTGCTGTAGAACAAGGAAAACAGTAATTTCATGTCATACAAAGCATGCTGGTATTCTTATGTATTCTGTTTATTTAGTGTTGTGCAGTTAGATTCCCAGGTTATTTCCCCCGAGATAAGAAAGGAAATGATAGAAAGAATAACCTTTTATTTTAAAGTCTTCCAGTGCTGTTTACCGTGTCTAACAAAGACAATATTCCTCTTACGCTGCTCTCATTATCCCTTTATATTATCTACATTGTCTGTTTCCTTTACCATCCAGCAAATTGAGCTTTTTATATTTAGATGGAAGATGGGAAGCCCCTTTACACTTGGGGATCATCAGAAGTTCATGGAGCTTGTACAAGGAAAGTTCTTTGTGTGTGATGTTTGTAAGAAAGATTGGCAGAAGCGAAGGGCTCTGTGACTAGAAGTATATGATAGGGGAACTGTATGCTGCTCAAAGGAACTAAATTCTTCACTTCCTTCTGATATAAATGGAGTAATACTCTAATAATCACACAGCCAAATAAAGCTACCAACAATACACAATACAGAAAGCAGAACACTACAGAAATAATTAAATGTCATGCTAACATCCCATACAGACCTGATTCTTTAATTTGTAATCAGGTGTTCCATGTGCTTATAAAAAGAGATACTTCCGTAAGGTGAAACTTCCTCTAAAATAAAGGTCCACTTACACCAGGCCCCTCTTCTCTAAATCATCTAACTATATGTAGGTAAAACGATTTACCTTCAAAAAGGATAAAGTTAGGATCATACACCAATCTTTGAAATTTTTAGGTGTGATGTCCTTGTCCTTTCAGGTTGAACCCTTTGAATCCTAGGGCAGACAAAATTTCTAGAGCATTACAAGAGGGTAATCTTGCAAGATTTCACATCGTCCATGGTCCACAGGACTAGAACCAATGGTGGGAGATGTTTAATCCGCAGGGGACAGGGGCAAGCTGGAGTATCATTCTAATTTTATCCTTTATTGGGTATTTAGGTAAGAAAAGTCTTTAAGTACTAAAAGCAACTCAAATGCTGCATATGGCATGCTAGGTAATGTATATATGGTCTATACAGAACTTTTAGGTTCCCTGGGTGCCAGTATCAGGGCTGAGAACCAAAGCTACGACACATACAATTTGTAAGAGAGAACCCGTGCTTTGCCCATGTATTGTATTTTCATTTCTTTTTCTTTACCCAAAGTCTCAATGTGAGCCTATTAACATATTTAAGCTAATTTATGTCAGCAATTTCATTCAAAACCCAAATATGAGACAGTCTAAATAATTAGGTGTTCACTAGAGAGGGACTGTATGAATGTTTCCCAACCTTTTAAACATAGGGGGCCTATGCATTTAAACCTTCAGAGAACCCCTGCTATAATAACTAGATCCCCAGCTAACAGTAGCCAGGTATCTTTTAAACTAAAATTACAAATTTCTCATCGCTTAAGGAACCCCTAGCAACCGTTGGAGGATTCCTGGTAAAGAAACATTGGACTGAATGCTCTAAGTTTTTTAGGCTTGAACACATAACCTCCTACTTCTGGGAGTTCTGAAATAGATTTGAATTTCAGATAGGGCATTTTCTGCATGGAGTTTGCAGGTTTTCCCTGTGTTTGCGTGGGTTTCCTCTGGGTACACCAGTTTACTTCCACATTCCAAAAACATGCAGTTAAGGTAATTGTCTTCCCCCAAAAATTTGACCTTAGTCTGAGTATTGAGATATGACTATGGTAAGGACATTTGATTGTGAACCCCTTTGAGGGACAGCTAGTGACATGACTATGGACTTTGTACAGTAATCAATAATACAATAATCAATAATTGTACAGTAGTCTCAATAATATGTTGAGACTATATAAATACTGTGTAATAATATTAATAACCTAAGCGTTACGCAGTGGTTGTTTACTGTTCCATTTAAAACAGAAGTCTATGTCCTGTCAAGAGGGCACTCCATGTAAAAGTACTTGCACTGACAGTTCCTCCACATAATTACCCTACAAATCCCTTTACTGATTGAAATATTAAAAATGTGTCATTTTTTATATGAGTACTTCAATAGACATAAACGCGAATTAATACACAAAATCACAGTGATTGTCTCTGTAAATTAGCACTAAATTTACTTTTTTTATCTATTTAAAATTTAGAAATTGTTCCTCTTAGTTTCTAGAATACAAAACAGCCAGAGATTATCTAAATGGCACACTAAATACAAAATATCAATGGGAAAAAAAGAACATTTAAGTAAAAGTGAAATAAGTACATTGCACTTAAAAGCAATTCTGGTTAAACAGTTCCCATTAACATGAAAAATAGGTTTCAATCAGCTTGTATTTAAGTTCTCCGGAAGAATTACCGTGCCACTTAATCTTTGCACAAGGCATTGCATGCCTCATGTAGCATGAAAGGACTGGGGGGTCCAATTAAAGATGCCACTGCATGCAGGCGTATAATGCTCTGCATATATTCTATTGTGTGCTAGCGGAAAGTCTACAGGGAAGGAAAAGGCAGCCTCCAGCTTTTTTTCCCTCTTGCCTGGCTAATGGGATCCCTTTTATTTCAAGAAGAAGAAAAAAAACCTCCATCTGCAGCAATGAGTCATCACCTACTGCAGCATGACAACAACAGACCTCTGATCCTCAGCCCTCTCTACCAATCTAGCTATTTATAATAGTAGATGTATTGTGTCAGTTTCTTAGGGTAGACAGAAATGGATGGAACGTACTAACTCATAGCAATCATCCCACATCACTCTCACTGATCCTAATTGCTAAAAAAAAAAATAGATTAATAATCGCGAAAGGGGCGGGGCATTGATACGGTAAGTTCTCTTACGTGCTAAAATAAAAAAAATGACAATGAGGGACATGGGTAAGATATAAAGTCCTGGGGTAAAACATGGCACATGTTGCATACCGCAGCAAATGGTGCACAGGCCCTCAATGTGCGGACAGTTAAGGGGCATGCCTAAAATGAACCTAAACTTGCTTAAATTAATTCTCAGCTCAATTATTTTAAAAATTAATGAGCCTGCCCTAAAGAAGAAATGTATTACCAAAATTGCAGTGATACTAAACAACTAGCAACTGTGGAGAAAAATGAGCACATCATTGCTGCCCTCATCTATCCCTGCACCATTGCAACCCCTCAGCTCTCACTTCTGCACACAGACCCCACTTCCCTTTCCCAGGTCTGACCTCTGCAAACAACCCCTATTCACAGATCCCAGACCTTTGCACTTACAAACCCCCCCTCCCCAAACCTTGCCCATCTTCAGCACACAGCAGCCAGGCAGCCCCAGAGTCATCTGCGTTTTATCATTTCTTACTTACTTACTTTTATCATATTTTACTTAAACAGTGAAAATGCCTCCCACTACTGATGTTTTTTAAGTCACTATAAAAGCTGATAAAGCAATTACAAAACCAGATGATGTTTATGAAGCACAATACACATATTTTCAACATACAGATAGAACATAGGGACACGTTTTATTGTTGAAGGAGAATAAAAGCCAAAGATTGCCCCACCGTCCCCTAACTCCTGAGCCACTCTCTTGGTCGGATTTTAATTGGAAGCCTCACCGAGCAATAAGTAAGCTCAGGAGATTTGTGGGGAAGAGCCAAGACTGACCTTTACAAGAAAAGTCAAGATTTGGTTATATTTTTAGCAGCCTCTATCTCTAGATCTATTGACCAATTTAGCATGTGAATGTGAACTTTGATTATAAAGGTTTTCATCAAATGCTCAGTTGGAAGTGCTCAGGTTTGTGCCAGGTTTAATTTAAACTGAATGTCTATTGACTACTGCCATACTGGAGAAGTATTAAAGTTTCTATATAACTATAACTCAATCTACTCTCAGATATTTTTGACATTAGAGTCACACGTGACGTGAAAGTGTAACTGTAACTATAAAATAGGTAATAAGCCAAAACATATTTTTTACAGCGAACGTATCCAGAATGCTTCCCTAAGATATGTCCCTTGAATAAAAAGAAGTGGCTGAGCTAAAGATAGTGAGGCCAAGACCAAACACCTACATACAAGAAATAGGTGGAATGTATGGTCCTTAGTCTCTGGCCCCAACCTATTTTACTCCTCATACTTTCAGGGACTTGACGTCCTATTATTACCAATAAACTTTATACAATACACTACATATCAGTGCAATCTATATTACTTTTTGTATCGTATGCCACCCCATTAGTGTTCTCCCCAGAATGGTTTATTAACTGGATGGGGAAGCAATAATAGTGGGTGGCAGCCTCTGTATTGGAAGCCAAACTTTCAGTAGCCATTCAAAAATGGCTGTGTGGTTACTGATAAGTGCCAGGTGGTGCGCCCAGCTACAAAGGGCTAGGGAGAACACTGGCTACAATGTCAGATCTTCCACAAAGCCCCCTCATTTTAGAGAATTTTATTTTACATATAGCAACTGGCTGCTAAAGTCTCATGCTCTGGCCTATCCCTCCTCAATGTCTGTGCTTCACTGTTGGTTATTGAGGTCACCCAGAGACAAGTCCAGAGCAGGTAGAGCTGGGGATCACATTAGCAGACCCCCATATTCAGGGCTTCTCAGGCAATCTGCTATTACATAAAAGCACATCTACCAAAAGAATGTCCCCCCACTGCTGAATATTTGTAAGACAGAGCTTTGCTTTTGACAAGATTTACTAAACAAGATCTTGCAAAATCCAACTAACTGCCTCTCTAACTACGCTCCATTTCAAAGATTTACCAACAATGACCAGACAGGAAGTAAAAATTTGCAACAGATGTACAGACAGGGTCCTTGCCTTCCCTTTCTATACTACAATAAAGACATTTTTATTTCTGTCTGTGTTGGACTGAAGAGCTACCCTCACTCCCTGTCTAATGAAATGTTGGCAGGGTGGAAAGATGGGATAAACCTTTCGAACAGAGCTCCCGATAGCAGTACAAAACTGCTAAGAAATGGTAAGGATCTAACAAATGTAATGTGGCTGGATTAAGAGAAAGCTAAAGGCTTGGCCTGGGAGAACAGTCTTTGCTGATGTAGTCCATAAACTTCTGTAGACGATTGAAGACAAGCCAACATGGCAACAACAAAAATATTAATTTGTTCCGTTAGGCACAACAGAAAACGCCCCTGCAGGCATAAAGAAAGGATATAAAGAAAGTACAAAAAGTCTTTACATTATCAACTTAAAAAATGATGAAAATGTCTGGAGATATATTTTCAATAAACAGATCACACCAATGGTGTGACAAGTTGTCTTCTCACCTCTGTTGGCGTGACCCCTGGCATTCGTATATCCAGCGTATAGTCTGAAGAATCTTCTGAATAAACAGGTCTTGTTGGTCCTGAGCATCCATTGGACTGACTGGATGATTCTTGAAACCTTTTCAAAAGAAATAAAACTCAAGTTAGGAAGTTACTTTTTTCTTGGAGTTATCTAATTAAAGAAGTAGCACTTGCCCTTTAATAAGTCATTTTGTCACTGGTACAGTGTTAGAAAGTTCTTTACTTTCCCCTATGACTGCTTAAAGAGGCCATGTATGTATACAAAATTACTCCAGAAAACTTCAGATATTATTAACCAATAAGCTGCTAATATCACCCATACAATAATGCAGCTATACCTTGGTCAGAAAACCATTTACTAATTTTGGAGTGTTACATAATTTTAGATTCTTATGTGCTTTTAGAGCAGAATTACCTTTTTATGTCACTTGCATTTTCCTTATCTAAAGACAGCAAACTATAGATGAGGCTGAGAATACCTGGTCTGTATATTCATAAGCCTCAGAAACTGATATTTGCAGAATTTCACACTATTGATAAGGGTATTTCAGAGAGGATTTTGAACCACAGAGATTCAGAGAGCTTTTGAACCACATTAATGCCCTGATCAGATACAAAGCATTCTCTAAGTATTCAAGTTATAAAGTACACAGACAGACAAATGCAGGGGATGCCATTACTAGCCTCCTAAAAATAGCAATTGTCTGGCTGTCCCTGGCTTCAAGACCTTTGAATCTCAAAACCTAAAACAGGCAAGCAAATAATTAGTTTCTAAAAAGTGAAAGAATACCTTATCCCTGTACTTGGTCAGAGTCAATGCATCATAACGCATTGGAACCAAACTATCTATACGATAGGCAACAGCCACTTCTTCAGACTGGCATCCACACACCAAGGCATTTTGTTATTTTTATAATTCTTTCCAAGAGCCCGCTCACTGCTTGCATTGGGTTGAGGGCTCCTGAGATGAATATTGAGGCACAGTGCAATGAAGTTTCTCAGCAGGCTTTGTACAACACCATGCTGGACCCACCTAAATACTTTGATCTGCCTCCATTGCACAGAAGAAGAAGCATATATAAAGTAGAAAAAAGTGATAGTGATAGGCAGGACAAGATTTGATCATTACAATCTTGCAAATCTGCAAAACAGTGCACAACATGGTTACAGAACCAGTGTATTGTATTGTAGACCAATAAATGTAACCAGCTAGCAGTCATTTCTTAGTTATATATAGACATTTACACCAACACTCTGCTTTCCAAAGGTTAATGATCAGTGCCTAAGCACACAACTGCCAGGAATAAAGCACTGTCACATGGAGGGCAGGGGGTTAGATATGTTCAATTTAAATGCCAGCAGAGGTTGGAAGAATACTAAACATCTGCTCCATATGGTGCACTTCATGGTGCTGGTCTTGATGTGCAAGTCATGTCAATTTTCTACTCTAACCACAAATTCTCTTTACAATTAGGAACAACCAAATTAACTTTTCCCACTATGTAAAACAAAGTGCCTTGAAGTGGAACTAAAGTCCCACTGTGAACTTCAGGGATTCAGGCAGGTGGATACTGCAGAAAAGGTACAGCCGATGTTCTTTCTGCTATACCAGTTCTTACCTGCCTGATCAGAAGGGAAGGAGTAAATTCCTGTGTGCCTCTCATTGTCTACAGGAAAAAAAGAAGAATGAAGATGGTTGAGCCCTTTGAGGGAACAGGATAGGCATGCTAATTTAGTTCTGCATTAGGTGTGGAGGGATTCCCTCATTATGGTCCAGGCCAGGAAGTTTTTTCTCCTGCCTGTATGCTAAAGAGAAGGACCTTTGCTTCTTCTGTGGAAGCTGCAATCAGAGATTTGCTAAAGCTTAATTAATTGCAGAGCAATGGGTCCGACTCAGCAGGGGTCACATCAGACCTCTGCAAAGGGACGGTTGCTTCCAAAAAGAGATGAAGGGTCCCTATTTCCACCATACTGGCGTTGAATGGCCTTTCCACCAAGGCTGTGGTTGTTAAAAAAAAAAAAAAACACTTGTTTGTTGTAGAACTTTGCACAGCTTTTGGTATGATGTTTTGCAATATATTTACCTGCTCTAAACAAAGTTCACTTATGGAGATAGACTTTTTCACCAGTTTCTTAATACTCTTAGGAGACTCCTGCAGGGACAACACCACAGTGAAGTTCTCAGCTCCTGCCACCTGCAGGAGCCAATTGTAGTGTATTTTACATCACACATAAGTAGGGAGGACTGTAATGTCTGTAACAGCAAGATGAGATTCCACATCAAAGGGTACAATCCAGCAGTAAGGTCTCATCACTGAAGTCTTGCAAGGCATAAGAAGCAAGGAAATTAATTGGCCCTCCGTTGTTCAACCGCAGCTGAAATACATATTTAGGTGCACTCCCTCTTTAATGCGGAAGATTTCAGCACCTACATTTGTTGTGACATCAGAATAAAAGTGTGATGTTAGAACACCTATTGCAAACCTATTTAATCCACCAGATTTTTTTTGAGTAATGTAGCTAAAGACCAAAAGTAAATAGAAAAGCTGATTTACAAAACACTCTGCCATACCAACCTAACAGAGAAGGTTTTGTACTGAGCAGCCACATACCATATGTTAGGAAGTAACCTGCGGTTTAACCATTTCTACATCAGTGAAAACACAGGAATGAGAAGAAGCAGTAAAGACCTCCCTTCAACATAACGATCATTATACAGATGTCAGGAGTGGAAAATAAATAAAGAATGTACAAATGTATTCAGTCAGGGATCCAACATGCGGAAAATAGGTGCTGCCACTGAAAATGATAAAAAGCATCAGAGAGGTGGCAGCTGTAATATTTTACAGACATGTGATGTACAAAGTGACAAATAACGTGTGATTTAATAAATATTGGAGCTAAAATAGAGTTGTGATTAATATTCATAATTATCTTTTGGCTGTAAACTAGCAATAATTTCTCTGTGGAACCTCTTCTGATACACAAACCTTTGATTTAACACCATAAACTACTCTCATATATATCGTAACATATCCACAGGTAGACACAAACAAATACAAATACCATGTCAGGCTCTTGTATACACCTTTACAGGGGGTTTGTATTAGAAAAGTTCAAACAACTTGCTTATGTTTTATGGCTCATTAATAAAGCACAGGAAGAAAAATGTAGCCTATCTTTTTTTATGATCTGTGCCATCCCAATTTAGATTGGGAGAATAACTTAAATATTTAGTACTGTACAGAAAAAACTGACTTAGTGGAAATCAGAGAGTATATTACAGACTGTGCGGTCAATAGATTAAGATTGATCTGTGGATCAAACAATTAAAGCTGCTGTTTATCTACATTACAGATAAATTGATTTGTGAATTTCCCCTGGGCAGACATACGGAAATATTATAGGTCTCTGTGGCATTAATAAACACACTGAGGTTTCTCCGCCATACCCTGGGAGTTAGATGACAGCAATAATCGTCGATAGGGATAGCCTAGACGTACAGCCCTAAACTTTCCTTTAGATGTTTTTGGCTGACATATGGCGCTCACTATTGGGTCTCAGCTGGGACAGATTTACAGCCAAACACTGCGTTTTACGGTTGATGACTTGAGTAGCGAGCGGTGGTCTCAGACAAAGCTGTGAATGAATAATAGAAGCAGCAGAACACTTACAATAGGAAGAGGCGATAGCATATGGGGAGAAATATTCTGGGCACTGTGGTGAATTATATATGCAAGCATCAATATTTAATGCCATGATTATGGAGATGGATGCATTTAGAATCTCGCAGAGGATGATGCTCTGATTTGAACACAGTTTCTTAGATATCAGATCACAAATCGTAGAATAAAAAACAGGATTATCTAAACAGGAAATGCTCTATGTGCTTTCTAATGGAAGGAAATGGAATTCAAACATAATAACATTACAAAAAGCACACAAACACCGGCAGGAAATAGAATACGTTGAAACGAAAGCATTTGCAATGAGCAATCATAACGGGCAAGGAGCTGTAACCCATAACAAACACATCTGTTTGCCGTCATCGTATTAAAAGAAACAAGTTCTATTTATTATGAGCAATTTCTATGTGGGGATTGTATTACTGAAAGTGATTTGATACCCAAAACAATGAAAATTAATGCACCATATGGGTATTATTCAGTAAGCATAGGGTTAAAGAACATTGGTGATCTGGCTAGCCAGCAACCTGTTGAGTCCCTTGCATACATTGCAGGAAAATGATGAATAAAGTAGATGGGAAGTGTAGCAGATGGCTGCAACTTTATAATATGTTTGTGTAAAACTAAGAAGAACCTGTAATCATTACAGTAGTTCTTGTTTGGAGAATGGGCATCTAGAGGATATTCTGCAGAACTGAAACTATTCAGTTCATGTGGATTCAGTCAAATATTATTATTTTATAATTTATACATGAGAAAACATGACAACTCTATTTTGTAAACACTAACACATTAAACCAAACACAACTATTAGTAAACACACAAGTCATACAAAGTAAAGTAAAAGCACCAACCTTTTAAAGACAGATAAGGGGCTCCGGAAACAGTAACAACTGTCTTGTAAAATCAGCAATAATATGACGAAGCTGCTAATAAAATTGGCCATGTCCACCCCAATATCCTGCTGCTCTTATTATAGAGCAAAGTGTTGTAATCCCGGTAACTAGGAAGCTGTATCAGATTCACTCCTCCATTAGCGCTAGCCCTCCAGGTATCCTAGAGCAAGGATGGTGAAAACACTGAGCCAGGGTGATATGGTTGTCTTGAATTATCCAGAAATATTCATTACACTGGCGTACAAGTCTGCTCTCTTTCCCAGTGTAGATGATTAGTGTGGCAGAAGTTGAATGCTGGTGTTTAGCAGGGGCTTGCACCCTGCTGCTCGTCTGATCAGCCACTATTACACAAGGCTTTGAGTGACATCATGCAAACAGCGGCATCAGTCTTCATTGAGAGCCTGCGAAGAGAGGGGGTACAGAATGGATGACTAACATATTACACCATTAGTCCTCAGCAAATCCCTGCTGACGTTTCTCAGTACATTGCTTCTTTGAGAACCCAAAGCCCAACCCCGTGAAACTACAAGCTGCTATCTCCTTTCACCATGATAAAGTGCATGTCTTCCTGCATGGAAAAGATCGCATTCTCTGCCACCCATGGATAAGTCTCTCTACTTACTCCAAACATAAAATGCCAGATTCACACATCTACACACATACATGGCCAACAGTATCGGGAGGGAGTCGTAGTACTGATCAGGACAGGGACATGTTTTGCAGAGCTGTACAATATGGAAAGCTGTAACAGCAATAGAAATGACAAGGCTAGCCCACAGAGCTTACAATCTAAAGAGATATGAAGTAGTAGAGGTATTGATTAATACACAATGATATGGTTAGCAGTATAACAAAGGAAGTTACAACCAAAATCAATAGAAGTAAAAAGGCTAGCCAACAGAGCTTACAATCAAAAGAGAGATATGCAGGTTTATTGCACGTTTAGCAGTGCTGGGGATGGGGTGACACAAATCATGAGAAAAGACAAGGCTAGCCAACACAGCTTACAATCAAAGGAGAGATATGTAGAATAGATTAATACAGGGACATCTTTATCAGTGCTAGACAATATGGGACAGGTAACATGAACCAATGGAAATGGCAAGGCTAACCCACAGAGCTTACATTCCAAATGGAGATATAAAGCAGTGGTATTATTAACAAACAATGATATATGGGAAGTTCTATATAGAATCAATAGCTCAGTGCTTTCCAACAGAGCTTACAATCCAAATGAGGAGATATGAAGCAGTGGTAATATTATTACACAATGATATGTTTAGCAGTTCTGTACAATATGGCAAGCTGTAATTGGAATCAATAGCTTGGGGCTTGCCAACAGAGCTTACAATCCAAATGGAGACAAGTGGTAATAATAAATACAGTGGCATCCTTAGAGCTGTACAGCTTTGGACAGGGTGGCATGAATCAATGACAAGGCTAGCCCACAGAGCTTACAATCCCAACAGAGGTATGTTGTAGTAGTAGATTGATGATTACTTTGACTTGTTCAGCAACACTGTTCAATATGGGAAATAGTAACATGAATTATCGACAAGCCTAGCCCACAGAGCTCACAATCCAACAGAGATACATAGTAGATTTGATTAACAGAGGGGACTTTAGCAGAGCTGTACAATATGAAGGGAAGTAGTAACTAGAATCCAAAGAAATGACAAGGCTAGCCCACAGAGCTTACAATCCAAGGGGAGATAATTGGCAGAATTGATTTATACACATTTATAAGTTTAGCAGTGTTGTACAATTTGGAACGAGTAACATGACTCCATAGAAATTACAAGGCTTGCCCACAGAGCTTACAATCCATAGGATGAAAAAAAGAGGTGAATCTGGTGGGAGGAATAAAGAATGTGAGTACAACATGCCCATTAATAAGGAATTGGTGAATTTTGGGATTTGCATTCTGTGAGCACACTATCAGCCCCAAGCACAGAGGTCACCATGCTGAGCGATGCCCCCACACACTGACCGATCACACCCAGCGATTACACACTGACCGATCACACCCAGCGATCAGCGCACATTCCAGCACTGGGGAGTCCTGGCAGGCAGAGCTTTCTCTGCTAGTGTTGTCCTGATAGAAGGTAAAGGGTTCAGCACACCCATCAGATGAATGTCAGCCCCCCAGATGGCAGCACACAGCTCCGGTGACTGACAGCCGAGCTGCCTCCGATCCCTGGAACTTTTATCCCGAGCTCAGGACATCAGTGAACAACTCCGAGCCAGAACCCTGAACCCGGCTCTGCCCGGCACACAGCTCGAACATATCTCACCTCTCCAGTGCCCGGCACCCGCTGCTGCCCACGCCTGACCTGATTTTCTGCTGGCTGCGGGTCTACGTGCATTTATACAAGGAAGCAGTGCGGGGAGGGGAGACTACAACTCCCAGAAACTCTTGCGGGAAAAAAAAGGATTCAAAGTGCCGCAAGCTTTAATCATTGGCCGTGTAGCATTGTGAACACAAATATTGGAAATGGACCTGATTTATAGTTCTCAGTTGGCAATCTTTGTTGACCATAACCGTCTCCAAAACCGAAAAATAATTGTTTTTAATAAATTAAACAATCATCACAGGGTGGAGAATGGCTGACCTGGAGGTGAATGTAGCTAAAGTTGGCCATACAGAAGTTGATGGGAGCATAAAAAGAGAGGATGACCAAAATTTCCTTATTAGCAATAATTTACTTGTCAAGGGGAGATAGACAGTGGATACCTGAGGGGTTAGAGTTTATGGGGTTGCCAAGCCTGAAACATCACATTAAATATTGAATGAGGAATTAGCGAAGAAAATCTGTGCTCAGAACATCGTCATAAACATATATTGCAATACTAATTGGATAATACTCTCTAAGGTCTTGTGCGTTAGTTTTTCTTTTACCCGACGCATTTCGCTACTTGGCTTCTTCAGGGGATTTATTTGGAGAAATACTAGACAATATAATCAAAGGTTCAGGAAAACCGGTCATATTGTGTAAAGATTTTAGAACATTTTAAATAGAAGAAATTATATACTAAATAAGGGTAAATACATTATCAGATCAGGATTTTAGATTTGTCCCATTCCATTAGTACATCAGTGAACAAGCAAATTACTTCTAAAGAAGAAAATGATTCATTCAGTACAATACATGCTCTAAATTGTGATATTGATAAAATTACAAAGTTATTAAAAAAAACTTTTAGATTACTTACTGAGTGTACAAAATGGTAGCAGCGATAGGGTTAAAAAGGTATGTGCAATGATTGGTGATGAGAAGATCTCTGAAAGAATATAGAAATTATTTATTTATGAAGATAGATTTGTGTTATATAGTTGATTGACCTGAATATAGCAGTGTCATTAAGGTTTTGGATACTTACAGATAGTGAGAGAGGAGTAGGTTTAATTACCCTATTTTTTATAGCTCATCATGGAGAGGGAGAAAAATATTTGAAGGAAGTTCTCTTCCACCGTTGTGGGTTAATTAGTCCAATTCTAGTTCTGACTCTATGGCCCTGATTTATTTAAGCTCTCCAAGGGTGGGGAAGACACACTTTGATCAGTGAACTTGGGTATTACAGAAAACCTGAAAAGAAGGCCCGTAGCATAAAAAAAAAAAATAGGCGAAGGTTTTAAATGTTTATTATGGTGTAAAAAACTGTTTTCAAATGTTTTAAAATGGGTATTGTTGGTATTGATGTATGTTAATTTGAATTCTATGGTTATAGCAATAAATATGCTGCTATGGACAAATTTTTTACCAAAATGTTGTCAAGTGTTTTAATAAATTGGTAAAAACAGAAAGGGTGGTTATGGGTAAAGTAAAATATAGGAAGACGTCATCTGCACTACCCTTGTCATGGATTTCCTAAAAGTAATTGGCTATTTGTTAGAAAATTTTTTTCAATTCTTTATCAGATCCATTTCAGATTTGCTGGATCACACAGCTTCACTGATGAAAGAGTATCCTCCAGCCTTGGAGAGCTTTATTAAATGAGGGCCCATGTATCTAAAAGATAGCAACGGTTTATTCAGTTGTCAGGTCAGGTCCAATCATTCTAAAGTTTATCTTTGTTTTTAATTCTTTCAAAGGGAAGTACTTACATTTGAGCTAGGTTTTCAAAGCTTAATATCAATCTTAAAGTAATATAACATTTATTAAAGTAAAGGTTAGTGTAAAAAACATGGGGGTTGTATTGAGGAAAGGTGTATGGAAGGGTTAATAACTCAGCAAATGTTGGATTTTATCAGTAGAAACAAAGGACGTGCTAATCCCATAGCTAGAGGGGGAGCTAGTTTGCTCTCTTCTCTTTTTTTAAATGAATGACCCAACGTAGATTTTGGCGTCTGGAATATTTGACTGTGCATTTGCGAAGGCTCGTCTTGCGCAGTGTCCCTGTTGAGGCTGAACTCCATTGATGACTTCTGCCCTGGCCAGACTTGTATTTCTTCACGTGCGCTGATATGTAGTTGAAACTGGGCTTCCTGTGCTTCCGCCTTTAGTTGTGGTCTTATTGTTTGCATAGGAGGTTGAGGTTTACCATTGGCTTGAACTCGGATACCG
Source organism: Pyxicephalus adspersus (assembly GCF_032062135.1). NCBI lineage: Eukaryota > Metazoa > Chordata > Amphibia > Anura > Pyxicephalidae > Pyxicephalus > Pyxicephalus adspersus. The sequence continues at coordinate 68,909,314 of NC_092863.1, forward strand.
AAAGGGAGGGGTCTCCGAAGAGATGCACTCCCTCTCTTATCCTAAACCCACCTGTCTGACTCGGGCTTTACCTGCGACAGCTGGGACGGAGTTGTCTCGGCTGTTCAGCAGGTCCTGTTAAAAGATAAAGAAAAGTGATATTAGGTAAATGTTATAATATGAAACGCTGTGTGTTAGTGTGTGTGATACTGTAAAGGATTGACTGCCTGCTAGACCGAGTAAACTTCTAAATTATGTCAGTATGAATAGGAATATTGACTGCTTTTTACATTGCATTTTTGATTAAAATAAGTGGGTCCTCTCTTCTATTATAAAAACCATTTCTGTTTTCATTTACCCAAAGAATACCTCTCTTATTTTAAACATTATGGACATTTTAGGACATGAATGGTACAAATTTATGTCCCAAATTGAAGACAATTGCCAATCATCAAAATTTAATGAGCAAAAAAGCAACTCTTTGATACAAAAATTCAAACAAACATTTGAAAGAAAGTCAACCCTCCACTTGCACATTACATTTTTGAAAAAATATATAATTGAAGAATGTAACCCACTAGGCCTTAGAATCAAATTGTTCCAAAACAAATCAAAAACCCAGAGACAAATAAACAAGCCTGGGAACAAGCTTTGAATAAATGTTCTCAATCTCTCATGCAGAACCTGATCAATTATTACAATTAAGAACTAGTTCTGATTGATCAGAGATATACTCTAAAAATCTAGAGATTGTTAACGTTACGATTTTCAAAGATAAATACCTAATACTAAAGGCCCATTTGGAAAAATTTAATATCAACATCTTCAACAAAAAGGAAAACATGTTTCAAAATAATGGGCCTTTACAAAACGTAAAGCCTATAAATCGGAATCCCTCAACAGTAAACTGCCTACGTCATCATTCCCTCCAGCCCCTGAAAACAATTTCCCTCCCCACCAACCCCAAGCCTCCAATCTACCAACATCATCCACCCTCAGAAGACCACACCATCAACCTCAAGGTGATACACCAAACCTACACAAGGACAAAAAACGCTATCAAAGTGACACAAGTCAAACATCAGAAGATAACCCTAAACGCAAATCGTCAATTACCACTTCTATCATACCCACTCTACAAAAATACCTCCATGACAGTCATCCACAACGCACCAATGCCCCTTCCCCCACAACAAGCAAACATTTCCAACCTATCTAATGAATATACCTTTATTGGTCATTCCCAACCTACCAGCAGACTTGCTCCTACTTTTTATCTAAGAAATCTACCTTGCAGTCTCCTGCTGCCAGCACCATCTTCACCTCTGGATCCAACTCTCTGCACACTTCCTGGTCCAGGTCATGTGATTCTTGTCAGCCGCTCCCTTGCCTCAGAGGACTAGGTTGTTCCGCAGATGCACTCCCTCTGCTGGTAGGCATGTGAAAAACACCTTGAGGCTATCTCATCCCCAGCAATCCCTCTACTGGTGGGGTTCGTGTCTGCAGCTCACATGACCTACACTCATCACATGACATCCCCTTTTTAAGGAAGTTGCCTGGACAAGGAATTCCATGTGGTTCTACTCCCAGGTTTCTACTGCTCCAGTTTCTGCGTACTGTTCCTGTGTTATCCGTGTACTGACCCCAGCTTGTTTTCTGACAACTCTTGTTGGCTGCCTGTCCTGACCTTTGGCTCGATTGACTACTCTTTTGGATTTTGCTCTGGCACTACGTTTTGGTTCCTGCTAGCTAGCAGTCACCTGTCTTGGCGGGCAGGGGGGCCACAACCTGGCAGTAGCTCACCGCACAACAACCTCACCTTTAGAGGCTCTGGAGAAGACCAAGCTACTGCTTAGACCCATGCATGTTTAAAGCTACCCACTAGGTTGGTGACACAGTGGGTGCACCACTTTGCCCTGTGGAGCCGTGACACCTCTTTTTTTAGAAATACATCCCCCACCACTACCATCCCCAATGCAAAAGACGGGTCCCATGGATGTATACAACGACTATCTCTGAAAGCCCATAACTAGAGATTATTAACCTTGTTTTCTTACTCTTTAACAAGTGATTAAGAAGAATTATTAAAATTGGGACTATCATTCTGTCCGAATACCAATCTCGATAAATTTGAATTCATTAAGGACATCAACCTTTTTGTCAGGAACCTGACCCTGAAAGTTATGTTCGACAAAGAACAACAGCAAAACAGCTTTCACCTATTGCCTGAGTTGAAACATTTTAATACATAAAATTTCAAAAATCTAAAAATACTATGTCAGTTACTTCAGAAGAATGAAGATGAGATCATAGAAGCCAAGATACAGGAATCCCAACCTGATCATAACCCAAACAATGAATTAACAGATGGAACAATCCCTATCAGACACCCCAGATCTACATTTTTCCCACAAATTACCAATTACCCAAACATTCAAACATTTGTGAATGTAGTGACCCTCACGACACCGAAATCCAAAGAAAAGCTTAACCCTCTAAACACCGCAAGGCACTTACCAACCTTAAAAGAAATAAAGAGATTATCATTAAATCATCGGGCAAAGGAGGTAATATTGTTATCCTCAGCACTCACCAATTTGAAGAAATATGTTTCAAGATACTACAAAAAAAGAATGGTACACAAAGATTTCAGGAAATGTTATCAAATACTTTTACAACTAATATTACTTTATCGTCCAACAAGCATTTCAACCATATTTATCCACAAAATGCCCCCTTCAATACCGTCATAGTATCATTACTTCAATACATCTTTCCGAAAAACATCTTCACCTTTAAAAATGCCTACTATCTACAAATACAGGGGGTTGCCATTAGCACACGTTGTTCACCATCATAAGCCAAGGTGTACCTTGGTGACTGGGAAGAAAATTTGTTTAAAGATCCAGACCTAATTCCTTACAAACCCTACATACAGATTTGGCAAAGATAAGCTGACAATATTTTAATAGTCTGGAGTGGACCAATAAACCAACTACAGGCGTTCTTCATCAAACTACAAATCAACCAATATAATCTAATGAAAAAAATTCACAATCCATCATGATTATTATCAAGTACCGTTTCTTGATACTTACATCAAAACTTTAGAAACAGGCAAAATCAGTACGACACTATGAAGAAAAGAAACATCGGGCAATACCATCTGGCACTCTAAAAGTGCCCACCCGCATTCATTCAAGGCAAGTACCGGTATTCCCTTTGGCCAATATCTAAGACTGAGAGGCAACTGCACTCAATCGCAAGACTTTGAATCTGAAACCAAAGCACTTAAAGAAAGACTCATACTTAAGGGTTACAAGGAAACCTTTTGAAGAAGGCCTATCAAAAAGCAAAAGCTATGGACAGGACAACACTAATCCAAATCATGGATCATGTCATCAAAACCTTAAGAACGAACAGAATCATCTGAATATTATCGCCAGTTTCAACAAATACCATAAAAATGTTCTTAATATTACTTCTAAGCATTAGAACATCTTTTTGGCTGACTCTAGAGTTTCTAAATTCCTACATCCCCAACCCAGAATCACATAAATAAAATCACCATCACTGAAGGATACACTAGTATCAAGCCAATTATTTAATCAATGACCCCATTCATACACATAAACCAACCCCAGGTACATCTGCATGTGGCAGATGTTCACAATGTCGCTGGATTATAATGGATGGATGAATGGATGATAACTTGGTAGTCATGCTACCAAATAATACCACACATAGATTAAAAAAATACATTGACTGCGCAACAAAAGGGATTGTATATCTCATTTCATGTCAATGCGGTTGCTTCTACGTGGGTAAAACCAAAAGAGCATTCCGCAAACGCATCTATGACCACATTTATTTCATAAAAACAGGTAAAATGATAACTCCTATCAGTTACCATGTAAGATCTATACACAAATTTGATGACTCTGTTATCAAATTCTCTGCATTCGAAAGCATCCCCCCAAAATCCAGAGGGCAAGACATTGATAAAAACCTGTTACAAATTGAAACAAAATAGATATTTTTTTTAAATGCCACAAACTATTCAGGTCCTAATGATATATTTTCCTTTAAACCATTTTTATAATAAACAAATATACTATATGTCACTGTACTGTTCTGTCAACATCCAAATATTTTACCATTGGTATCTTTTATCCATTATATCTCCCTTCAATCATCAAAACCTGACATGAATGATTAACATAAGCAAAATATCATCCTAGAACGATGATTGTGAGTTGATCCAATGTCAATATTCAAAACTGTCTATGGACACGGGAATATGTCCATGATCCTATGTGGCACTATTATGTCTATGAACAAAACATGTTCTTGATCCAATGTTGTATTTTATAGATTCCCCCCCCCCCTCCCGAATTTACAAGAGACGGGAGCACCTGCGATCAGCAGAGTGCCCATAGGTGGGTCAGCCAGGCTGATCATTCAGCCAGACCCCAACATCATCCCTCTTTTGGTCACCGACTCGCCTTTGATGACCAGGACCTGCTAAACGAGACAATTTAGGTTAATTTGACCTACTTCTATTTCACTAATTGTAAGTATCCAAACCCTTAATGACACTGCTATATTCAGGTCAATCAACTATATAACACATATCTATCTTCTTAAATAAATAATTTCCATATTCTTTCAGAGATCTTCTCATCACCACCAATCACCATCAATCATTGCACATACCTTTTTAAACCCTATCACTGCTACCATTCCTTACACCCATTACTCACTGAAGTGTTGCCTCAAAAAAGCCTTTTCTTCCTTTATTCCTCATTCAGTAATTTACTTGGTTACCACCTTGCTCCCATTGATCAGAGGAGTCCATGTGCATTCCGGCATGCTTCCTAATAACCGCCAAAATAAAGCAGAACTTTATTTGAAAAAAAAAAACAATTACATATACTTTTACATTCCAAGAGACCTCAATCCCTCCACAATCTAATTCCAGTCGGTCCTACGCAGTCCTTGATTTCTTCGTCCTGGGGTAGAGGAACCAGCACATGCTGCTACCTTCTTCCTTCTTTCTCCAGATTTTTCTTACAAGTTCAATGAGGATGCTAGAGATCAGCTGTCAGTGTTGACTGTACAGATTACTTTTGGATGTGAACTGCAATTGTATGACCCTCCACTACCCTAACCCTTTCTCTCTCAGTTATAATAAACCGCCTAAAATAAAGATGTACAAACCTCAAGGAGGAACCCAGGTAAAATTTATCTTCTACTGCCGGGGTGAGCACTACACTAAAATAATATTTAGAAAGTGGTTACAAATTATAACTTCCATATTTTTCCCAAGATATGTTTATTTTAGTGATCATTCTAAGTCATTGACCAAGAAGAACCATTCCCACACATACATGTTCCTGAGAAAATACTAAAATTGTGACATTAGCAATCAAGCCAGGCAACTTTCTGGAACAATATGTGGCAGCTGACACATTTATTTAGTAGTTGCTTTTAATATAGACACCACTGTAGATCAATAAGTAATTCAATGTAAACGCTGCCTGCCAGTTCACATTCACCATTTGATAAATGAATATACACTGCCTAAACCAGTTGGCCAGCCATGTGGAACACTGTCTAGGATCTCAGTGACTACAATTTCCAGTGCATGCTGTCTCCTATATTGGCACATTGTGTATTATATTGTATGGAAAACAGGTTTTACTAAAAAATGCTTTTTATATGAAGAATAAAAACATGGGATAAATTAGATAGGAAATGTAGCTGAAGTTTAGCAGTCTTTATATTTACATTGGTTTTTTATTTAAAAATATTCAAGCTTCTAAGGCTTCTAAATAAAGCCTAAAAAGAAGTTTGACCTTTTATTTGTCCCACCATTCCGTTTCCTTGCTGAAGCACTAAATATAAATTAAAAAAACACCTGGGAGGTTAAAAAGTTAATTATATTTTGAACTATTTCCAACTTTCCTCCCATGGATCCTAAGTGAGGATGATGTTAATCTTCTTTTCTTGACCTTGTACTGTGCTGTAACACCTTTAGAGATTTTGGATACTCCACTTATTTCAGTAATCATTTTGCTAGGAGGATAGTGACTGATGTCAGGATTTAATGAACATTTTTTTAATGTCCCTGAACCTGATTTTTCTTGTTAATCCCATTGGCATCGATTGGAGATGAATCCTGAATTACCATTTGCCCAATTTTTATGGGTCATAATGCATACTACTGAAAAAAACACCTATCTTCAAAGACAACATTGTAAATACATTCACCCTCTAAATAACTGTTTATGAGAATTCTTTGAAGTTGTACTTTTTAATATTAAATTCCCCTTTAAAGTTTAGCCTAACCCTTTTTTAGGTATAGCACCTTAGTAGCCAGGAAAAAGAATGAGCATGCAGCACCTTTCTTCAGTTCCAAACCAGGCTCTATGCCTTCTACCAATTGTTTGTGTATAGGATAGATGTTGATTTTTTTAATTCAGTAGGTGTTTTTTTTCATTACAAGATTAATTATTGTTATTGCTATAATGGCAAAAACATATACAGTATGTATATTGTTTACTATAATAAACACTTTTTTGTTGGCTTTGCAGAAAACAAACACTTTGTACTCAAGTTTACATGTCATTTTACGAAAATACAATCAAGGCTTTAAAAACAGCACAAAGCAATTAAGATATGTATTTTCTCAAGACTGCCAATTTTGATCTCAGATGATGAAAAAATATACAGTATCAAAAAAAGCTTGACTAGAATTGCCATTGGTACATGTTGGTGTCACAGCACATAATCCAATCTTTGTTTTGCATGTGTATTAAGCAAAGCTGGATATGGTAGACTAGTACACACAATAAAGCTATTTAGAGTATATAAAATATATTATTTTTTGTTTGTTTTGTTTAGGGTGGTATACACATCAGAAATCTATTTGGTGGATATACAGTAAAAAGTCTAAAATAAAGCCTAGTTTGCCCTTTATAGACCCTTATATAGTCAATAAATCTCTTTGCATTGGTCAGTCAAATAATGATAAACCAACATTGGCAAGCCTTATAGTAGGTAATATGACCAATGTATGCAATGCCCATGATGTGTGGTGATTTAAATGCACCTCAGTCGTTACATTTCACAGATTTTCACCCAAAGTACTGAGAAAAGAAGAATTCTGTTATCCCTAGGAAGTTCTGATATATAGTAGCACTATAAAGCAATACATTTGTGTTTTGACAAGTTAAGATTTCAGTGGCTGAATTAATGTTCTCCTGTGTAGCTATAAAATACAGGATTAAACATTTACTGCTCCCTGAATTGCCATTCATTTACTTTTACCCAGATCCCAATGAACACAACCCAACATTTATTAAGGTGCACTGGAGTCTTGTGTTCATAACTTCTTATGTCAAGTTAGACTTGACATTACCTTATAAGCAGAATTAAAAGCCTACTGCATGATGGCCATTTTCTATATAGCAGGATATTGCTATAGAGGGAAAATTCACGTCTTTCCTTGCATTTCTGTTTGGATGTCATTTGTGGGGATAGGAGTTGTCACCAGACTAGTGTATTGTTGGCCATGTGACATGTTGCTAACACAATTTATATCCTCTTAGATTGTAAGCTTTTCTGAGCAGGGTTCTCTCCTCCTCCTGTGTCATTGTTTGTATCTATCTGTCATCTGCTACTCCTATTTAATGTACAGCGCTGCGCAATATGTTGGCATTATAAAAATACTGTTCAATATATAATAATAATAATAATTAGTGTTGATGTTCGAATTCGGGTTGTCCCTATATTCGACCCGAATATGGCTGTTCGAATTCCGATAGACCCAACCCGAAAAACACGGTAATTCGACAGCAAAAATTTGGAAAAAAAAAGTTAAAAAAAATTAAAAATTAATCTTAAATTAATTTATTTGTATGTGTTTTTATTCTAATTTTTATTTTATTTTTTTACAGGTTATCCGACAATGACATTATGAATCATATTGTCATTGTGGTAGCTCCGGACCGTGGGAACTTTGCAGTCACAGCTAATTGAAAGCACGTGCCTTCAATTAGCTGTAACAGCAAGCAATACCAGGGCAATAGAGGTTGAATGGAGATA
>NC_092863.1:68920503-68960056 GCF_032062135.1 Pyxicephalus adspersus
ACCAAAAGAGCAAAAATATTTAGTGCGAGAAATTACGGGCTTAGCGGTTAGGGGGTTAAAGTTGTCTGTTGTGATCATTTATACAAACCTTTCGCCCAACAGTCAGTAATCACAGTTACCAGGAATTGTTGTGACATTGGACATCGAAGTTGTTGAGTAAAGTTTTGGGAAGAGGCAAGAATAGTAAACTTTCCAGCACTTACTCACTAAACACAGCTAGAACCTCCTTATCATTAGAATTACACGCATTATATCACAGAAAGAACACTTCTTAGTATTTTTATACTTGACCCTTACTGATTCCTTGGGAAGGACTCTTTATCCTGCTGACATATTGAACCGAAATGTCTTTTCACCTTTAGATAAAAGTTCCTTGCATGAAAAGTGTCTGCAGTATATCTGGATGTGTGGAACAGATTACTTAGGGATGATGTTTGCGAAATCTTTTCGAACCGTTATGAATTGTAATTATATTTACTCTCTAGAGGTCTGCTATATACAGGATTAGCTCTCTTTGTTGATTATAGTGCGTAATGAAGCTGTTTTCTTTTGCTGTCAAATTAATTAGGATTCCTTATTCTGATATACGCCTGAATCACTCCTTAATGACCAAATGGATGGTTTGGTTAGATGTGAATGATATAAAAACCTTATGAATTGTGGAATGATATGTCTGTCTGTTTGCTGTGATTACACTGACTTGTTCTAATGAAATATAATCTGAATATAATCAAAGACTAGAGAAACCTAAATGCTTCCCCCTCAGAGACGTGTTGTAAGTGTAGTGGGATTGGGGTGAGTTCTCAAGATAGCTGGACACTTTTAAAGACAACCTACCCCTGTGTTGTTATTGCCTAAACCTTTTTAAGAGCATGTTTCTGCATTTGTTTCCTATCCTACTAGGGAAATTTGATAAGAGAAGATAAGCCAAGCCTACTGTCATGGCTGTAAAGCTAGCTAAATATTTTTTGATTTTTGCAAGTAAGGGATAGATATCTCCATACTCCATACACTACTCAGATTGATAAAATGCCCCTGTTCTTAGCTTTGTACTACACCATGGAGTGCAGAGTCATGTGGCTCTCAATCATCTGTTGCTCTCCGTTCTCAATTTACACCCCCTTATTGTAGATTGAGAGAGGAGAGCTAAATCTCAACATACTGGACCTGATGTATTAAAGCTCTCTAAAAATGGAGAAGATAGACTATCATGTGTGAATTTGGGTGATCCTGAAAACCAGGAATGGATTTCTTAAAAATCATTTATTTTCTCTATTATTTGGCAAATGCTTTCAATCCTGGCCTGGATCCTTTCCAGGTTTGCTGAATGCCCCAGGTTCTCCCAGGACAGTCCATCTTCTCCAATCTTGAAAAGCTTTAATAGATGAGGCCCATCTCAATCTAAATCCAAGACTGGGAACATTCTCTACAATTACAAAACCTTGTAGGTGAACTGACATCTGACCAGTTGGTTCTACTACTCGTTCATATATGACTGTGTAAGTAACAGCAGAAGTTGTAGAGATCTTTATGCACATGTTGGCTCTACTCTGTGCTTCATGATATGTCATTGCTATATAGTATAGGTAGTATATAGTATAGTATAGTATAGATAGGTAATTTTCTGACTTTCGGGATGTAGTAGGCAGTTGTTTTGGAGGACTGCATACATCAATATGTTGCCCTTTTGAAGCACCAGCAGATGTTGGATGCTTTGTACTGCATCTACTGAATCTGCATTAAACTTGTAAACTTGTAATTTGCACTCTGATTTCTTGCCACAGACAAAAGCAAAAACAGGGGAATTTCTATGGGCTATTTAAAAAAAAAACAATTATCCTTGAAATTGAAGTTAAACATGGTAATATTTATGATTAAAGTATACATTATTAAGGGATTTGTGATATGTCTTTACAGAAATACATTTTGTTTTAATAATTAGGTCATATTGCATTTTATTGGAATCTGTATCACTGGGGATGGCTGTTGTAGCTTAGAAATCTTGGAAAGGCAGTTCACAGGACTGCTGAGGATTGTTTGTATGTCATTATAAGAAGTCTGATGACAGAGGCCTCTGTTTTTACAGGCACTAAAGATATTATGATTGGAAGTGTTGCAATGTACTAATACACGGGTCATTTTGAAAATGGTAGTTTGTTGGTATAAAATAAATGCTGTGGGGGCCATTGCTGAGCATAGCATTGAAATTATTTAAAGAGGATAACCACTTGGCACCAGAAGCACACACCCAAGCTTTTTACTAGGTGATTGTCCTAGTACAGTAACTATCTAGGCAGGTATGCCAAACACACTTTAATGTTAAGTGGAACCCTGTGCAAAACATGGGGTTAGGGGAGAGTACCCCTTTTATAGTGATTTTATGGTACATATTAATAATTCATCTTTTTTTTTATAAATTAATTTATAAAGCAGTGAATCTGACATTCACCAAAATGCTCAAGGGTGGAGAATCTTCCAGGTCCATGGGTTTTGATGGCAGAAGTTACATTTTTCAGTGAATGTCAATCCCACTGCTTTATTGAGACCCCATAATGTTTTTTTGTAATAACATAATTACACAGAATCCTGTTCTCTTCCTGCCCTTTGTTCTTTACCTGTCCTTGGCAATACATATTTCTCTCTCACTTAATAGATTATTGCTTTTTAGAGAAAAATGAGAGTATAAATGTTATGCACAATACACTCCGCACAATACACAGAATATTATGTTTTTTTTTATACATTTAAAATAATGTATTATTTCATTTTAAGCAATATTGATAGATTTAATTCACTTATGACTTCAGTTATAAAGGCCGATTCAGTTTTTTTAAGTCAGATCATGCAAGGTAACATTAAAGTACAGAATCCTTGTCTGAACCTAGAAATGTGCCATTGTTGCACAAAATGTTAACAAAAGTATTATATTCTATTGATACAGATATTCTACTGTATTTATCATTACACATTTTCTACCTGTGCTGTCAACTAACAGATTTCAACAAGTACACACAACTATACCAAAATGTCAACCACAGGGGTTTTTTAGCAAGGCAACATGTGTTTATTATGTTCCAACATGTGTTTGCTTTCTGTTTTATACTTATCATACATTTTATTTGAAAAGCAAGAACCTCTTTATTAAACCTAGGTTTTTGAAAAATGAGAAATGTACTGTAAAGTTCATTACCATACCTAAATATACAATGTGGAATGAATGATAATGGAGAGTATGATATACAAAAATAATGTGCAAACGTTGCATTAGTACATGGAAATTTAAAGAACAGGAATTTAGTTTAATACTATACCTATAATATAATATTGCATATATTACCCATAAACTGCTCAACACTTGCGCTGCATCTACACTTGTGGTGATCGGATAGTTCTGATCGGAGTAAATTTTGACTTACTTCTGACATCGAATAGGAACTCAGAGTTTGAGCAATCTGACAATATGATACCTGTCATTGACAGGTATAAAAGGCCACCACATGACGACAGACTCCAGAAACTGGAGCTCTTTTGAGTTATGCAGTCTCTTCTTTAATGGTACATAATTATTATTTCTACCTTTTTTGATTTTATAGAAACAACATATTATGCAGTTCTTTAGTCTTTAGTCTTTAGTCTATAGTCTTTATTTCTTTGCATTTTTGTTAAGAATAACATCAATATTGACAAAATAGTTAACAAATATGTGAGCTGAATGGAGGTCAAAGAATGTTTTTAATGCCATGTTCAATGATCATAAAAATGAGTGCCTTTTTATTCCTTTGGACCAGATTATGTAGAGCACAGGCAGCCTTCACAACCTTGCCAACGTTGTTCACCTGCAGCATAATGGCAGTGTGGAAGAGCAGTTATTGCTGAGTATGTACAATGTACACATGTGCCTAAAATGATGGAGATAGTAAATAAAAATCTTCATAGGTCAATTCAGGGTAAAGCTTTATTGTTTTTTTTTTTTTTAGTAAGGTTTACTTCCCAGTTGCAAGAAAGCCCTGCATGAAAAGCACATCCATGATAAGATGCCACCAGACACAAAATACTTTTATCTGCTAGTCATGATCATGTCAAGGTGGAGAGTGAGCACAACCATATATAAATAAACATGGCGGCCTATGAAAGTTCCATGAACTCCAGCATCTTTAGGCACTCTGTAATGGGACAGTAGCTGGACATTGACCTAACAATTAGGACTCTCAGCAAATTTCTGTGGATGATTTGTGGTCTATTTGTGGTGGTGAAGGAGGCTTTCCACCTATCTATAATCTTACTAAAGCCAGACTTGAAGACAGACCTGATAGGCATAAAGAAGATCTTAATTTACTACCAGCATCATTTGGGTGCACAGTGGAGTGTTCATTGTATGAACTCAGCAATAAGTGGAGGCTCTTCCACACTTCCAATAAGCTGCAGGTAGTAAGGTTGTAAAGGCTCTTTGGCCCCTACATAACCTGATCCATAAGCATGATTTTCAAAAATCATGGAAAAAATTGAACAGTCACAGATCCAAAACTGCACTGAAGGAGATACCAGGATCTCAAGTTTTGAGAAAAGTCTCCCAAGTAGTGGAAAAAATAAAAGCACAAAAGGGACACAATATGGGTGAAGGACTGCTTTGGGATATGTGTTTGGGTTTGTGAACTGTATTCGGTGTGTGAAGTGAACATGTGTAAGGAAATTGGTGGTTTAGAGCTGACCATGTAGGCTGAGGGCACATCAGCAAAACTGTTGCTCCAGGGCTAAATTCTGCAGACAGATTTTGTGTTTTCTGATTTCGTGCAATTTGGTTGACACCTGAGGCGCTGATGTATTTTCTTCTGTAAATGCAGTAACATGTTATGTGAAAAAAAATTATGTATATGTGACAAAAAATCACAATTGCAAAAATATGACATAAGAATATTTACAAATGCTTCTCCAAGCTTCTTTAAGAATTGGACATCCTGAAAAACTGATGGGTATGTACTTTTTCAGTAACAAATCAACTTCTCTGGCTAATGACCAATAAATCTATTTTAAATCTCTCAAAATCTTTTTTTTTTTTTTATTGTTTCTGCAAGACAATGAACAATTTAAATTTTAATGGCATGCAATGGCAAGCAGCCTGTAAAACATTTCAATGGAGAATAGGGAGGAAATAATGTCACAGCATGCAAAAATACAAGAAAAACGCCACCAAATTACCAACCACCTACAATAAGTTTTAGCTTTGGTGTTTAAATGACTGGACACATCTTCAGTTGTTTGTTAGCCCTCGGACTTTGCAGGTTGACTTTTCTCTACCACCATCAAATGGTGTTTTTCTCCAGATGCTCACATGTGTGCTAAAAATGAATTGCACATGAATGGTGTGGAGATATTTAAACTTAGCCTAGGAGTGTATGTAATATAAAAAAAGCTAAAACTCAGGAAAATAAACGATACCCTTTTACTTAATTTGATGTTTATTACAAAACAGATACATTACTTGTAAAGCAGACAAGCCCACATAAACCCCACCAGCCAACTGCTTGCTGATATTTTATGACTGTATATTAATGGGGGGGTCTATGTAAGGCAGAGGAACAATCAGGTTGTTCAAAGAGTGGTTCTGTCTCATGGAAACCCCCAAATCACACATATGGCACTGGTGAAACCATGGGTTTGTAGGAGCTAGAGGGAGCCGGCTTTACTTAGCAGATGAGCACTTTAGTGGTCTTAGATTTATTTTCCAAATAGTGAATAGGTGTGGAGAAGGCATTTTGTTGTTGTGGGTTAAGGTTCCCTAAAGGAGCTCAATCACTAAAAAACCTTTTTAGGCTAAATGCAGTTTATACATAAAGTGGTAAAGTTACTATATAAACTTTTTATATTTCACCGCATTCACATGCAATGAAAGCAAAGATGACATGTACAAGGGTTAGAAAAAAACATAACACTGTCAGGAGTGCATAACCAATTATATAAACAATTTTAAGTAATATTTAAAGTACAACCATATTTTTAGCATGATGAAAAGTGACTAATAATGCAAGCCCAATTATGGAAATAATTGGGGCTTCTAGGCTAAGATTTGGGAGGGCTAGGGGTTCAGGAGGATGCTGGTAGGGAATACTTTGTATTCAATGCCATTTATATTCTTTTTCCCCAAAATTGTGCTTTAAGTTACTATAATTGCACACGGTTCCTAGATATGATATGTTTCTAATGTACCTCTGTACCTCTGTTTCTAATGTACCTGAGCTGGCATAGATACCCGTGGGCAGCTGGGACAGAACCAAACATATTTTAACTGAAAAATATTTTAATGTGGCCTTCACACATCCTGCTCTTAGCCCTTGGTATGTTCTGAGCTGGCTGATAAACCTTTTTATAAATACTGTTTAGGACTTAGACAAGACTGTCCCCTTGAACAATGTAATAGTCAGGCATAATGCATTAACCGGCATGGTTTTTAATGTGGCTCAGTCTGCTAAGTGGCACCACATGGCATCTGTTGAAATTAGGGACCCCCTGAACTCACAGACATTTGCCAAGATATTTGGCTTCATTTGCACGGCCTGCAACCACTTTAAAAAATAGTAGGGTCTTTTTTATAAAATGGTAATTGTGTTTATTTTCATAGAAGCAAATTTTAATGTTCATTTTTATGGGTATACAAGACATAAATCACACTTGCATTCCTGTCTAAAGTTTGCGTTTTTTTTACCAGGGGATTCTATTTTCAGTACAGGATTCTAATCCTTTCATGTGTAAATGAACTGCAAATAATTCTAACATTAACCTTGACAAACCTGAGCTAATAAACTTTGCCATCTGAGCATGCAGAATGAGTGCATTAATATACCACTTCCAAAAGGAAATTTTGATTTAACTTTTCATTATTTTAAAGAGCAAAAAACTCTAGTGTCCATCCACTGTGAAAAATGTAGCAATAACAGTGGAAAAAGAAAGTCTTTTATGTAGGACATTAGCATTGTTTCATGTAATAATTGCAAAATTCCGCGGAGACCAGCCAATGCAAGCAAATGTTAGGCAGATGGCAGTGATAAAGTGCTCAGAGTGGAGCGCTACTGCTCATACTGTATCTGCCAATCAAAAAGCACTTGGGAAAGAAATGAGCTGCATCTGTGTTTTAATTACTTTAGCACAGTCATCCAGTAAAAATGCCAGCGCTGCTCATTCTCATCTACTACGGCAGAAAACACATGCTTTTTCTACACGTTATTTTACGATATACACTGCATTCTTCAAATAAATTTGAATACATTCATGTGGTTTATGGATTTATAGTGTTCACCAATACAACTGCAGCAATGTTTTTTGGATTTGTTTTATATAACGTAGATAACATATTGTTTAATGCACACAGCACTTTGCTGGTGTGTCTTTTAAACTGGTGAGTTTGGTTGTTCATTGTAGAGTATAGCGTGGTGATAGTTTGTAGCTTGGTTACATTTTCTAATCTTGTTTGCTCATTTCCCATTGAATGGGAAATAGATTTTGTTACAACCTTCAACTCTTTTGAATTTTACGTTCCCAGCTAGGTGATTGGCTAGTAATCTTTTGAAGACATTTGGCCTGATCTTTCATTAATCTGCTGCTCATCCCTGGGCACTGCATCCAACCAGCTGGCTAGAGCTTTAAAGCGGACCTAAACTAACATTTTTACCTTACGTTTAAGGATATAAAATCGTTTTATAAAATGTGAAAATCCCTTCTTTTTTTAGGGGCAGGTGGTTAATAAAAAAGGTAAAGCCTCTCTCCTTTCTGTCTTGATCGCTGGGGTGATCAAGCTAGAATTAGAATGCAGAACCTCCCAGGATACATATGTGATGCATCCAGGGAGGCATCTGGCTGCTCCACCAGCAAATGCGCAGAAGGAGGCTTTTCCTTAAAGGGGAAAAAATGCTGATTTCACTCATGCGCAGTGAGATTGGGAAACTTTTTTCCCCATCTATGTCACCCAATCTTGCGCCTGCACAGTGCGAGATCGGGTGACGTAGGAAGAAGGCCAAAGAAGATGACAGATACCCGAATGATGCGAGACCTGATCCAGGAAGCCTCTGGATGGATCAACTAATCGGCAAACGTAAAGGTGAGTTTTTTTAATTGCCTTTTGCT
Source organism: Pyxicephalus adspersus (assembly GCF_032062135.1). Taxonomy (NCBI): domain Eukaryota; kingdom Metazoa; phylum Chordata; class Amphibia; order Anura; family Pyxicephalidae; genus Pyxicephalus; species Pyxicephalus adspersus. The sequence continues at coordinate 68,928,619 of NC_092863.1, forward strand.
TTAACTTTGTCCATTATTTTCTGGTCCCTGGGAACCATTTCATTAGTAAAGTTATCTTCTCATTTACTCTTTGTTGCCATTTCCATCACTGACCCCACACCCACTAGTTTACAGAGGGACAGACTTCTGTGCTTAACAATGTGGAAAAGGTGCACTAAAGTCAAATATTTCAACCCAGATCAGCTACTACGCAGGGCCACTAAATAATGAAGAATTATATGCCATTTCTTTCATGTAAGGGTAAAGCCCAGGACTTCTGTGCAGACAGGCTAATGTCTGGGAAAAAGCAATGGACCAGGAGCCCAAAGATAACAAAGTACAGAGGAGTCCAGCAGAGACAAGTCCAGACAACAGAGCCAGAGGGTATACCAAAGCAAGGAAATCCTTCTGGCAAACAAGATATCCAAGGGTTTTCACAAAACTGTGAGCAGAGAGGCTATAAAAGTCAGCTAATGACAGGGCAGGTTGAAGCCAGGGACTAATCTGCTCCTAAAATCTCCTTCAGCTGTGCACAGCCTCAGAGTATGTGCTGGGGATGCCGAAAAAGAACATTTCAGCCTGCACAGCTAAAGGGAAGCAGGAAATACTGCAAGCTGCTGAGCAGAGGATAGACAACTAATTCCTGGATCTCCTTGCTGCTGCAAACAACACAGCTGGAGAGAATAAACAGGAAGCAATATATTGCTGTGGTGCAATGTGCTGGATCTGCCAAAAAACATTTTCTAACAGTGATTCTGCCTGTATACCTCTTAACTAGATGACTAGTATATAAAGTTTCTGTAGTTTTACTAAAAAAAAAAATATTGAACCCCCAACCATCCAATTTTCAACTCAGATTAAGAAAATTACAGGTTAACTTGCATACATCAGAGGTGGTTAATCAAGGTTCACACTATTTTCACCTATTGGCTCAATTTCCAAAGTTATAGGACTCTAGCCTACCAAGTGGCCAACAGGACACCAGGCACTGCATTGTGCACATTAGAAGAAAATGTCAGTGCCACAAAAACTGATGGCTATGGTGAACTGTAGTCTGGAAAAACAAATGTATTCTTTTAATAATTTATTCAACAAATATATCAATAGATGTAATGGTGAACTGTGGATGGCATTAGTATACCTTTGGCCCCCATAAGTTGGTATTGCCCTCTTTTGCAGAAATGACTCAAATTTTGCCTAATTTTCCACTATTGCATTGACTTGGCAGCATTTTGACTACACCTCCATGCAAAACTTTTTAAGTTACAATATGTTTGTGTCCTTTAATGCCTGTCCTGTTTTGTATCCCCCTACAACAATATAATGGGATTGTACACAGGTGCAATAATTGTCATTGGAAAGGATCTTTCATGTTCTGCTCTATGGAGAGTGGAGGAGGAGAACGACAGAGCTGCGCTCACTCCGTTTCACTTGCATTATAATCGCTCGTAGTCCATCGTCTGTGGATCAGCCAGGCCGATTGTTCGGACGATGGAGATTCTCGTACGAGCCAATTATCGGAGGAGAACTATTGCACGTGTGTACCTAGCCTAAGAAAGTCCATAACCCTTTGTTTCATTTTTGTGATCTATTCCTTGATGGTTTTAATAGGGTGCTTCAGATAGCTATTGTGTTGAAATTTAAATTCACCTTTTAAACAAATGGTCTCACAAACTTATCCAGCACACTGTAATATAATTTAGACTTCATAGCCCATTTTCATCAGTGAAGTTGGGCAATCCAGCAAACCTGGAATGGATTTCCTAAAAGTAATTAGCTATTTGTTAGCAAATGTTTTCCTGGATCCTGGACAAGATCCATTCCAGGTTTGCTGGATCACCCAGCTTCACTGATGAAAGTGTATCCTCTCCAGCCTTGGAGAGCTTTAGGAAATCAGGCCCAGTGACTGCAGGCAGCCCACCCCTTGAATCAGCAAAGCAATTCCATCCAATAACATTTCCACCACTTTGCTTTAAATTCGGTATGGGGTCTCCTAAAATGCTATCTTTAGCTTGTGCCAATTATTGTATGTCTACTGTTACTGTGGACAAATAATGTCTTTGATTCATCCATTTACAGCACATTGTTCTGGAAGGCTGCACGGTGGCTCGGAGAATAGCACTCTGCCCTTTGCAGCGCTAGGTCCTAGGTTTGAATCCCAGCCAGGACACTATCTGCATGGTGTTTGCAGTGTCTGCGTGGGTTTCCTCTGGGTACTCCAGTTTCCTCCCACATTATAAAAACATGTAGTTAGGTTAATTGGCTTCCCCCTAAATTCACCTTAGACTACATATGACTATAGTAGGGACATTAGATTGTGAGCTCCCTTGAGGGAAAGTTAGTGACATGACTTTGTACAGTGCTGTGTAATATGATGGCGCTATATAAATACCGTGTTATATTAGTAAAGGCCTATTTTTCACTGTAGACCTCTGATGTTCTTTTTGGACATCAAAAGCCTTTTCCTGTCACACCTCCTGTGCAAGTATATTTGGTACAATCTTATTATTTCGCTGATGCATGCACTTTGACTGCTAATATTTGGGGTTCTTAGAGACTTTGTTTGGCAGTCACTCTTGACCAGGGCTGCCTGGGCATGACAATTTGGAAAATTAGTCAAAGCTGTGAAGGAAGTTAATGCAGGAAGATTGCAGGTAAGGCAGCTATATATTGCCCAGCAGCTATCAATGACCTCAGGTTTCTACTGCCCTGACCAAGGTTTTATGAGTGAAGTGTCTCCGCTCGGAGTCCCCAGCCAAACATATTACATGTCCTCTTATATGTGTTCTCGTATCAATAGAACCTACTATCTGCTTGTGCAAACTGTCAAGTAACCCTGTTACAATGCATAGTCCAAGCAGAGTACAGGTTCAATTGAACAGTTCATTTTAATCTATCAATGTGCTGGTGCACAGTGAGGAAACCAAAATAACTGACCAATTCACCTATAGTTGTAAATTGTACCTGCCAACTTTTCATTTCCACAAATCCTTTACACCTACTATAAAATATAATTTATGCACCTAATGATGCCTGCAAAATACCTTAAAATACTATTCCAGTTCTTCTGGAAGCCTCAAATTCCAGGAAGATCTTATTTGCAAATTACAATACTTCTCTACAATGCTGAGAACTGGCCAGCCTCCTACCACACCTTCTTTTTGGCATGTTACTATGATGGGTCACCAGTATGCACTCTCTCATATATAGAACATTATATGTATTTTTCTAGAAAATTACCATACTCCCAATTAAAGTATAAACCAATTTTAATTTATTGTTTTTACAGATTATGGTATAAGGTAAATTATAGGACTTGGTAAGCATGGCAAAATTAATGGTTTAGAATCATCTAGCTAAATAGCTAATGTTTTTAAATTAAAGAAAAAGGGCAGATTTATCCTCTCCCCTTCTTTACAGCATATAATTTTTTCCAAACTGCAAGTTTCATTTCATGGGTAATTTCATTTTAACCAGCAATAATTAAATTACAATAAATTATAGTTAGCATTACATTCAGATGGTGAGTTTTTGATGAGTCTAAAACACATGATGTGAATCACCAGCAAAGATAAATTGTTTGCTTTGTACATGCTTTAATTCCATAACATTTTAATCTCTAATGGTGTTGTCCTTTTTTGCGGTATTTAAGTTTCTAAATATATATGTGTGATTACTCATAAATAAAAAGCAATTAAATTCATTTTCTTCGATATGAAACGAGAAAAAGCCATGACTCAGCCGTAACACCAATTAGAGCATTATAAAAATGTTAGCTTTAATTAGCTACACAATGTAACTTTGAAAATAGTAATGACTGCATTTTAGGGCCTGTTCAGATTAGCAGTATTTGAAAATGCTCAGTCTGGACATTTTACAAAACATTTTCTAAGCACTTTGCAAAGCTCCGAGTAAGTTTCAAGTTTTGAAGCCGTTGAAAACATGTGTCCTAGTAATTAGCATATCTAAATAATTTGGAAGTATTTTACAAGGATGTTAAGAGTGTTTCCATAGCTTTTAGAAAAGGAAAGTTAAAGTGTTCCTATAGACTAGAATGGCCTAGAAAAATGAATTGGGGAATATTTCACCCCTAAACACAATACCGTAGTGTTGCTTATGCAGTCTGCTGGCATTTTAAAAAGTGAAAAAGCACCTTTGTTTCCGTAACACTTATATAGTCTACCAGAGTATAGACTTTTATTAGGAATAAAAAGGATTGCAGAATGCGTGTGGGGGAAAATCTTTACAAGTGGCAGACTTTGAGAGATAGGGGGAGGGCAGCAAAACTACTATATTCTACAAAGAATCTCCAGACATAGAATAAAGCTAGTCTTTAAGCCACAAATATTATCTGATAATTGCTATTATCCTCTTTTGATCTTAGCAGATAACCCTTCATTTACCCTGTTCATTTTAAAAAAGGCCTCAATCTGTCTTTGTATTAGTTTTCAGTTATCCTCTGCAAAGCCAAACTCAGGGAGGGGTAACACTATAAGCTTTGTTATTATATAGGACTTCTTTTTGTTGCTTTGTGCTGTCAATATTTACCCTGGGAAATTTTCAACATGAGGAATGAGCATAATTATGACCCAAACAGTAAATTGCTGCTCATTTATTGTCCAGCCATAGTCTATGGTGAGTAGGCAACTGTAGACTGTATAACAATTATAAAAAGAAGCTAAATGGAAATGAAACATGCAGTTAGGTTAATTGGCTTCCCCTCAAAATTGTCCTTAGACTGTGTTAATGACATATGACTATTGTAGGGACATTAGATTGTGATCCCCTTTGAGGAACAGTTAATGACATGACTATGGACTGCTTAATATATCTGGGGCTATATAAATACTGGTTATAATAATAATGTCAGAACCAGAGCGAAGAGAGGTGGGTTTAGTTCCACTTTAAACAAGATGAAAAAGGTTTGTTTAGACAGGCGCTGACAACTGTGTGATTAACAGCTCTGGGCACATAATTTCAACTGGAGCAGTCCGTAGAAGGTATTGACATAAACTAATGAGCATTTGTTGAAATGCTCTGGTGCTTTCGGTGTTGTTTTCTTGGTCAACTGCTATCCTTTAGGTATACTTTTATCTGCTGTGCAAATGCTTGCTTATACTGTTGGAAAGCATCCCTCTTGAAGACTAAAGAAGCGTTTGAGCAGCACACCACCCTGGGACGCTGCATGGAGCTTCTGAAAATACACACAGCAAACAAACCATGCTTTCAAACGCCTGCAGAAAAGGGGTTTTCAACTACTCCTAGTCATTTTATTGTAACAACAATACATGAAAATGTACAAATTTCTCAAGGACTGCACAATTAAGTTCAGAATATGGAACCTAAGTGGTGACTGGGAGTGTTTCATCCGCACCCGCATATTTCCGCATATTTCCACTTTTTTAAATAAGATGAACTTGGTAACTATGTTTTGGTATTCTAATCTTACCTGCACAATCCTTGAGAAATTTAAATATTTACCTGTATTGTTTATTCCTGTTTATTTGACATAGTGGGTTGAATATGTGACATTATTCTCCTCCAGTCAAGGCATACTAAATGTTTTTGAGTTTCAGAGTCTGAAGAAGCAAACCATGTTACCAGAAACACATCAAGCAATAACATAAAAAGATTGTGGTATATTTTTAATAACTATTCAACATTCAAGGGAACTGGGTTTGAAAATTTGTGGATGTCCTCACCTGCTTTAAATTGTAAAGTATAATGATCACTTTGGAAACCATATCACTGTTTATTTCAAGGTGTATGTCCGCCTTATACATTTTTAATAATTAAATATCTTTTTGAATTTACTGAGGTAGTTTTTGTAGATATCCTTTATAAAGTTGTTGGTTTATTGCCAGGAAACAAATTGAAAAACACTCATCTTTGGCATGTGCTAAGGATGCAATTAATTTTTTTAGAATTTGCATATATTACTATGTAAATAATTAGGGATACTTTATTGTTCAAAAATGCAAAAAAACAAAATGCATATTGCAATACTTATACAGTATGTCAACAGTTTGTAGGTCTCCTGAGCTACTCTTGTGATTTACCCACTTCTTTCAGGCAGATGAAATTCCTGTTCTTCGGTTCAGCTTTGTAGCTTCATGTGAAATTTATCTGGCTGCTTATTGTATGATTAATCATCATCATTATCACATGAACAGGCAGGTGACACAAGAATCTGTAATTAAACTAGGAAATTGTGCCATAAATCTGCCTAAGCTATATGGAATAAAAATGTCAAACTGACTGAATAAATCTTTTTGCAGGTACAATTTTGTATTTAGCTGTTTGCTTGGAGTTCCAATTTAAATCTTAGGAGTATTTGTGTGTAATAAAAATCATGCATCTTGTGGCTCAGGGAAATACAACACAAATGCATCATTCGTTAAAAGCCAGAGATATAATACCTAGAGTAATAAAAGATTTTACAGATAGTCAGAACCACCGATGATCTCTATTGTATTCTTTTCCTCATATCCAGTCCTTCACATCCACTTTCTTTTAAAGTATATAAGATTTTCTTGCTGGAAAATAGGATGGTCACTGCCATCTATTAGTGGCTTTTATTGGCTTTACCTATATTTCAATTAGGAGCCATATATGAACTGCATAGTTCTCTATTTTCAGAATTGTTTACAATTTCATGTTTCCTTTGATTTGACAGATTCTTGTGGATTGAAAATGATTGATTATTTCACCTTCCATTGTGTCTGTCATTGTCTCATGTGCTTTACCACCTGGTCTTCTTTCTTCCTCCCTCCCCAATCCAAACAATGCTGTGTGGGCGAGGAGTACAGTACTATGAATGACGTACATAGGGGATCAGAGTCTAAAAGGTTGTGCAGCGGAGATCAGTGATTGTGACAGTAGTCATCATTGCTTCTGGGATGTTCTTTGTCTTTTTTCTATATTTCAGCCATTGTCTGTCTTACGTGGCAATATACTAACAGACTAAGTAATATATGTGAAAAGCATGAAGATTATTATGTCTTTATAGGCAAAATCCTTTTTTTCACTTAAAGCAAAACCAATACCAATTTAAAAAACTAAATGAATTGCTTACATTTTAAAGGGGTGAACTGTAGTTCCTCTTTTAGGGTTAGTTATTGGCATAAGTTCTAGAATGGGCACTGGGTAGACAGTGAAATTTTGATGGATCAGCTTCACGGGGAAGATGCTAGGACAGAGAACTAAAGTAGTGTTTATTCTAGCTGGCAGATCCCCCATTTAATGCCCACAATATGCACTGTGTTTAGGTTGTAAATTGTTCTATTTTCATTACATTTTGCAAATGGATTCCACCAGAGCTTCTGGCAGCAATGGAAAAGTCACTGAATATGGTGTACCAAGTAGTTTAGAAGAATTTTACGCTACAGGTTAGTTCGTAAAGCGGCGTATGGAATTGTCAGTTGTTGGATAACATTGTTCCACAATGTTTATCCTACATATGTTGTAATGAACTTGCTTTGCCTGAAGCAGTGTATAGGATTTCCAAGTGTATAGTGGTCCCTGTGGAGAGGCATTGTGCAGCAGTAAAGATCCATACTGTTTAAATGGATCTCTGTAAGCAATTTCTAGACAAATAGAGCAATGGTTACAGGTACTGAGGATAGCAGCTAGCTGACACATTTTGCCTGGGGACTTGGTGAAAACAGCCCATTGCAAGTGTAGGTGATTAAGTTCCTTGGTGTCTGTTTATTTATTTATTTATTTATTTTTTGACCGGTATCTTATTTCTTCTAGATTGCTCTAGGGATTCCCTTTGTCATAACATATTAACCCCAGAAGGTTAGATCAGGAAAACTGTTAAATAATTGGAGCAAATGTCTGGAAGGGTCTTTGGATTTTAATTTTATGTAATGGGTGGAACTGAATTGTATATTGCTGCTTTAAACTAATCAAATATTTTTAAATGAACTGAAGTGAAATTACAAAATGTATATTATATAGTTTAAGCTAAATTCCTCCAGTAAACTTAAAGAACTGAGACTGAAGAGGAAGGGCCAGCACTAAGATTAGCTGTCCTGCCATTGCATGTGCTGAGAAGAAACATAGGGAGCAGACAGATATGCGCATCAGTCAGTAATAGGCTTGGAGAGGATAGACAACCTAACAGTGTGGCATCATTTGAGGTTAACAGGGGTGAGGTTACAAGTGGTAATGGTGATTTCCTTTGCTAAATACCTGTTCTACACGCTTCACCTGTTGTCATACAGTATGTTGCCTTGAGAAAGGGACCCTATGTGGCCCAGAAATGTTGTCTTTTCATGATGTAACAGGGCTTGTATAGCAACGCATGATTCCTGTAATTAAGTGTGCTGGTGACTTTGTCTTCTGTTTCCATGAGTTCTACATGGCAACATCTGTGGTTGTCACTTCAAGCGCCCTTCATCTTTTACAAGGTAGAGAAATGTCTGGTCAATAGCTTGGCTGGGTGTTGTGGCAGTTTGTAAATAACTAAGGTAGGGTTGCCCTTAGCCAGTATCTTACCATAATTATTGCCAATGTTATTTATAGGAATGAAACAATAAGACCTGTATTTTTGGCAGCTGTATTCTAAAGACTAGGTGAACAGAATTAGGTGAACAGAATAAATCCCCGAAAAGCTTTAATATATATATTTTATCTTGTATTGACCTGTTCCCCTGGAGTTTAGTGTTAAGTGTAGTATTTTAGTGTTTCTCCTTTAAATGTATACATCAATTTATGAGGCGTAAAAAACCACAGGAGACTTAAAATGTCATTAAGCCAAAAATACTCCGTCATATCCATGTCATACAAGCCCCTTGCATCCAGCTTGGCATTGTGCAAGCAGACGTGCACCGAGGTGGTGCTATGGCAACCAAGACAGAAGCCTTTAATTGCTTTAACAACTTCCTTAGGCTCTGCTACAGGGATTCGATTTGCTAAGTAGGAAATGATGGCTGTCAGAGCCACTGTGTGACATGTAGCCTGAGAGCTCAATGAATACTGAATCTCTTTATAATGATTAATCATCTATCAAGAGACACAAGTATTGGACTTATATCTATGGCGGCCATTCTTACCTCATTAAAGTTTCCTCCACAGGTCAATAGTTCAGGATCAAATGTCTTTGGCAAATAGTTCTGTATTTACATATTATTTTCCTATTTGCTCCACATCAATATCTCATTTAAAAGCCAGAGATGGGGTTTTGTAGTAATTACTGGCTTTTTAATGATTCCAGCATTTCCTTTGGGATGCAAAACAGTGATACTGTTGAATTCTACTTTTTATGGCTTGCAAAGGTTGAGACCTGGGCTGTTCTTCTGCTAACTGAATTCTCAGTTGGTTGTGCAAACATATATACCAATATGTATTAAGATAATACATTGCAGTATTAAAGTCTTCCCATGTCACAAACAAAATTACCGGGGCCATTAATCTAGAGGGGTCTTCAATCATTCATGGTTTATATGCCTAGACTATTTGTTATACAGTTGTTGATCTTTAAAAATGCTTATTTTTAGCACATGTTCTACATAATATTGGCATTCAGTGTTCTAAAAACTTCTAAAACCTAAAGCTAAATAAAATCTAAAGCTAAACTGCAGGAATCTAAAAAAAAAAACACCCAGGCTGTATAGGCTACTCCCACAATCCTCATAAAGGTCTAGGAAAAACATAAGGGAGGTTTTTTATTACCTTATCCCTCCCCTTGGCTGCTGGCATTCCCATCTTCAATTAAATTCTCTGGGTAGTGGTTGGGCCCTCAACTTCCTCACCTACAATGTAGGGCTACGGGTGATGCATGGCTATCAGGGATAGTGTCAGTGCTTGCATTGCTGGCCCAAATTTTCTTAGAGAACAGGCCTGCACAGAGGGAGAACCTGTAATAGAAAAGGAACAATGAAATGTTTGCAGTGTGAGTGTGGCCTCATATTGCGTATTTCATCATACTTCCTGTCCTCTGACAGCTTTAAAAGCCATGAGGAGTAGTTCTCATTGCAACAGGAAATTACATACAGTAATATTGACCTAATAATCAAAATGATGATGATGAGAGAAAATCTCCAACATGGTGGACAAAGACCACAAAAAAAAAAAAAAAACACACTGGGATTCTATGCCTTCCCCACTGTTTTGGCTGCAAATAGGCATATTACAAGTATAAATAAGTAACAGTAATACTGTCTGCCAGCCTGATATGGCTGTTCTACAAATGTTCTTTCCTAAACATTTTACAACTTAAAATAAGCCTGCACTAAATGTTAGAAATTGCCAGTTGTTTCGCAGTCCTTGACTTTAATTTTTTTTTCATTATAGACCTGAACCTAATATATAAAGTAGGAAAGTTAAAGTAAGAATGGATTCAGACCCTCCATAGTTTTCAGTATATCAAAAAAATCTACTTAATCCTTTGGATGATTTTGTTTTTCACTTTTTCATAGTTAAATCATATTACATCCATTACTCAGTTCATTATTTTTGATCTGCTTATTTTTAAATATTCACAAACGTTATGTCTGAGTTTTTCTGGCTGATAACTAAGCATTAGGATTTATTTGCAAAACAATTAAACAATCCTTATCTTGGGTAGCTTTACAAGTTTAATATTCTGCTGTGCTGAAATCATTATTCTCTTGTCAATTATCTCTTGTGCTTGGTAACGCAGTTAAGCAAATCTATTTCTATATAATTATTTTGCAACGAAACAAAAAATCTTATCTATGCAGTGAAAAATAAAATACCCAATAAACATACATTCTGAGATTAGGCAGGAAGAAACTTCCTCATTTATGAGCTTTGTAAAAATTATTTTTTTAAAACTAAGAAGAGTTATTATCAACACCAAAAAAATTCAGGCAGTATTACCTAGAGTGCAAAATGAGATGACGTGCCAAATGTGAACCAGTGTTCATGACTATAATCCAATCCTGTTCAGGAGGATTAAAAAATATTTTCTTTATAAATCCACGGTCCTGAGAAACTTATATGTGTTTCCCAGTGCCTGACCTTCTGATATGGATAAAAGTGAGCTCTTCTTTGTAGTCAGATGTTTGATCACAGTGTGCAAAAACCTTCCCTGAAACATTTAGAAAAACTGTTAACAATAAATGCTCTTAACATCCAAATCTATTACAAACTTGTTGTAACCTTTATGTAATTGCTAGAACATAATTTTTTTTTTTAATTTTTACTCCTCATATGAGAAAGATTGGCTTGGATGACTATGGTAGCCTCTCTTGCCTTCCCTACTAAGGTGATCCTGATGGTGATGACAGAGGTACATACATACCAGATATGAATGTGTGCTGACTATAGCCTGGTCAAATGGATAGCCAAGGCCTATAACTTGATGAATAAGCTGAAATCAAAAACTTCCTGCAAATGCAGTACTGAGCAGTTTCCAAGAGCAGGTCAGATGAACAAGCCAACGTCAGAAATATAGAGTTTTAAAGGTCCAGGCGACTAACAGGGGGAAATTCACGAGATGGGTCATAGGAATAAGTTGGGTCTCCACACAGTATCCAAGACCACTCAACAATGGAGCAGTGGGGTGATGGCATTTCATTAGCCAGTCTGGAGCCAATGTGCACACATGCACACAACATATACAGGGACACACAAACCTTTTTATTAGATGTACATACAGGGATGCATTATATAGAAATATGTAAATACACTTGAACCAGCTTGTACATTCTTCTCTTTGGGTGCTCCTAAGACTTAAGTGCTAGATTTTTGGAAGCACATGTTTATTTGACATTACCAGGAGGCAGTTATCCAGTGTAACTGAGCTAAGGAATAAGGAGCTGTGATGGTAAGTAGCCAAGGTCATGGTAGCATAAGCTGAGCATCTAAACCAAAGTACTGGGGTGTAATTAACAAAGTCAAGGTCTGGGCTAAAGGCATTCTAGCAAGGTCAGGACAAGTAAGCAATCAGATCCAAAAGGGCCAACTGGTTAGAGATACTAGTAGATCGGGTTTGAAAATAAAAAAGGTAGGTAAAACGTAAAGACAGACTGGGAACAGAAACTCACTGAGAGTATTATAAGATAACAAACTAGATAATGACTGGGAACAAGGAACATTCCAGGGACAGGATAACTAAAGTATGAAAATAAGAAATGTTACCACTTAGTTGAGAATTGTGTGTTTGGAAAGTTTGGTTTGCATTAATGACTGTCGCAAACATTCTATGTTCATTTACTGTCTGTACTTTGTGCTGCTTCATTGGTGTGACTTTATTATTAGTCTACACATCTTCTTGGTACCTGAAGTAAAAACAAAACTTTTGTTGAGGCAATCGATCCCATTCTCCCTTTATTCTCAATATATTATACACTAATATTAATAACTTTTGTGCATGATTTATTTATTTTCTAAATAAATCTAATTTAAAAAATGTGTAAATTGTGGGCATAAATTGGGTAAACTTAGTTGAAACTATTTAAAAATACACCTCAAAGTTAATTTACCAAAATGTGGGTTACCTAATTTCCCTATATTTTTTTATTTATTTGTACATTAGGAAATTTCTTTTTGTATTTTGGAAGCAAATATTACCTAATAAACAGAAGAGATGTTTATGGAAAAGAAAAAGTTTGGTAACTTTGTTCAGCATCTTTATGAGGATGGTGATACTTATTTTCCTATATAGCAACTTCAAACCCAATAGGCAGTGGTTCTTTGAAGTTATTTCTACCGTTAAACCTACAACTGTTTTGTGTTCTTATGGAGTATTTCCCCTTTGTACATTTAATCTCTTTGAGAGATTACAAAGTCTGTGCTTTGCTTTTTTCTTTAAAGCAGTTTAAAAATTGAATTTCCAAGGGATATTCATTGTCTGGAATTAGATATATAGACATCACAAAAATTGTATTTATCTCCTTTATCTATGCTTGTCTACACTTTTAAAGAATATTACAATTTGCTGATGGAGGGTTGCTTCCATTTATGGTATTTTGAAATACCAATTGTCTTGAGTATACAGTGAAATTTCAGTAGGACACATACAAACCACATAAAGGTAAAACTATTGATTACAGAAACAGTCATGACAGAAACAGTCATGACATGTCCTTTGTGGCAATCACATAATACAACAATCTATCCAAACCCAAAACTGAAAACATGTATTACAACTTGCCAGCCCTCAAATGCAGTGACTGCAATTACCTGGTGAGATAACACTCACTCTGCACTGTATATAAAGGGAACAAATTGAAGAATTGGACTACAAAACATCAATCTCACTACTCTCTGATCAACAGGTATTTTATACCTATCTAACAGATATAAAAAAAAATCAGTTTAAATATATTTAGCAGACCAAAAGGAAGCAAATGGTAAAAGTATATTGTTGAAGTTTACATACACTTTAAGTAAGTTATTCCTGTTACAATCGAATTTAGATTTAACAATAACCTTATGGTGTGTGGGCCTTTCAGATTGGGAAGTAGTCAAATGTAGTTATCATTTAGGTCGACTTTATATGGACTGTACAATCAGATCCTAAAGTGAATGTGCAGCAAAACTGTCATCATGTGGCCGACCATTGCTGAAAATGCTGCTTATTTGATCTTCCCTAGCTTCAGTACAAGATAACATACATACAATAACATTATACAACATATGTAATACAGATACTACAGTCATACAATATATTTGGTAAGGGGTACAGGGCAGAAGAACATTTTACAGCAACACCCTGAAACATTTGGAGTGGTGATCAACAAAGCCATAGTGAAGTCAGAACATCTGATCTGCATACTTGTCAATGACCCAAAACAATACTAAAGCCATTGGATCAACAGAACACCTAGGAAGCAAAACTGTTCACAGGTAAGAAATACTATCCTGCATATTTATTGAGTGTAGCTTTGCTTTAAGAATGTCTGTGACTAAGAAATTGCTTGCGTAAAAGACCCTTAGGAGGCGAAGCCAAAAAAAGAAATGAAGGCAAATATAATATGCTAAGAATATACTAGTAGCGATTGTCAGAAATTAACACATACTGATTGCATGCACAGGTAGATGCACACGCTGTATATACAAATTTATAATTCTCATTTGATTTTTCTTTGTGAAGTTCCTCTTTGCTCCCTCTTGATAGTTCAAACATAAGCTAATTTGGCAGCAAGCATTGGGGAGCCTGACTTAACATAGGATTTACATGTCAGGTGAAAAGAGTTCAACAAATACCTTTGTGTATAGCCAAGCTTTAGATGTGTAAATCCAGGATGAGCAATGTACAGTCAATGATTATGCTCTGAATTCTAAATGAAAAGCTTTCATGATCCAGAGAATGTACAAACGTGCATTTTTTTATTAGAAGGAACATAGACATAGACTTTGAGTGTTATCTGTAGCACAGCACCTTAACAGTACTGTGGTGGCAGAAAAATATCAGATGATACAGAAAATAAAATGTTTCCATGAGAAATAATAAAAATGATTATTTTTGTTGAATCTGGAATGAAAATAGCAAACGAAATGCATCAGGATACACAACTAAACAGTGAAAGAGTCAGAATTGTATATTGCTCTAATCATCAGCTTGCATAGAAGATGATATATAAAGCCATAATTTGAATCTACACTGGAATACGTGTTCTCTCTGTGTTTAATGAGCAGTGCACAGAGATTTCTAATTTAATTTTTCCAGCCATAAAACAGGATCAAAATAAAACTCTTGCTTCTTCTCAGAACGAAGATGTAAGGGTTTTACATGACTGTATGTGAAAGTAAACTAGAAACACTATTAATAAAAGATAAATGTTAAAATCAACTGTTTCCAACGGCCAGAAAAAGAAACATTAACTATTTTGGGAAATAATCCTGTACCTCAATAAACAATACAAGGAGATAGTCACTGGCAATTGTTAAATCACAATGATCTTTGCAGAGGCAGAACAATACAGTATACAGCAGGTGCTAGTAGGAGCCAAAGTGCCACCGAATAGATATTCAGTCAAATAAAGATTGGATTACAACCTCCCTACAATCTTCCAACAGATCTTTGGGCCCCAGTGTAAATTTTTCACAAGGCCACCCCCCTCAACACCACATTAAGGACATTGTCCTCTTGTCCCGCTTTAACTCCTACAATCCTGTGAACACAACCTATTTCCACTTGTCCCTAACACACCTGTAAGCCCATTTCTTCTCCCCTCCCGTACACCCCCCTATATAAAAAGTATTTCAGGTATTATGGTATAGGTGTGGGTTACTTTATAAAATACCTATATATTAAAATAAAAGTTTTGAAGTAGGTTGATGAAGTGGGTTGTGTTGTAGGATGGTAAAATGGTTATGAAGATTTCATTATCGAATATTTGGTGGTGGTGGTTGGGGTGAGGTCATTTTTAATTACAGTACATACCTTTTAAACAAAAAAAGGTCCGAATGTGGGGCCCCATGAAGAAAAAGCAAAGTTGTGTTAAGGTAAATTTCTTTTAATTGCACAGACCTGGAATGAAATAAAGCTTGGGTTTGATGCTGCCTTGGGTTCTAGGCAAATCTCTGGAATCCACAAAGTTTGCAAATTGAGAACTTTTGGCTGAAAACTTTACGAGTTTGCACAAAGATGGCAACGGTAAATGGTACCAATGGCAGTGCAAGATGGTACCATCATGTATTCCCCTGTGCTTTGTTTGACAATAGCTTGCCTAATTATCCATAAATTTCAAGAACGAGTATTTATTTAATGATAGTGACTTTGTCGCTTATCCCTACAAGATATTTGTTTCCAGTTCACAAAATAGTGCTAAAAGCGGCCCCATCACAAAATAACTAAAAGGCACAACTAGGCATGAACTTGTAATGAGGAAATGGAATGCTTACCTTCTCTTACCTTCTGTTCTGCTGCTAAATGTTGTTCTGTTGCTATGGCCCCAGAAGTCTGATTGTTGATCTCCTGGTTGTTCCACAGTTTTCTTTGGTACCTTCTGTTGCAATGTACATTACTACAGTCTTGTGAAGTAAAGGACAGGGTTGCTTGAAGTCGGTGGAGTTGATGTACACTAAGAGTTTTGGATGTTCACTTAGTATAGCAAGTTATCGCTGATTAAACCATCCGGTCAGGTGCAAGTCAGAATCATGTTTTTTTTTTTCATTTCCTTGCATGCAGTTGGGTATTCTTTGCAAAGTGACTTTTCAAAGCATTGACTAAGGTAAGTGAATTCTGCCTTGCAGAATACCCCAAACCTATAGTACCTCAGCTCTGTTGTTTGTATTCCAAAATGCCATTCAACCAGTATTTTCAGAAGGCAGACAGCAATAACGACCATCAAACTTTGGGAGGTTTTCTATAAATAGGTATGGTCAAACCAGCATGCTAGCTTGCTTTAACCAAGCAAATAATGAACTGATAGTATGCTCCCAATTTCTGCGATAAGCATTGTTCTTAGATTCTGCTGTGACAGATTAAATATGAGAAATGCTGTGTCTGTATCATTGCTTGACCAGAAAGGCATTATAAATGATACTGTCAGGATGTTTTACTTCCTGAAAATATAATCCACCAGATTCAGGATGCATCCTACTCAGCTGTACTACAGTAAACGACAATTCTGCATTCGCTGGCAGCAACTGACTATTTATAGAGTGAAATATGGGTTATTTCAAAGCAGCAGGTTATTATCATCTTTCTTTTATATAAGCTAAAAGCTTGCAACATCCTGGACAGGATAATGATATTAAGTTACATTTTGTCAATGAAAGACTTAATAGAGTATTTCCTCCCTTGGAACATATGTGTTTTTGTTTACAACCAGCAAATTAACCTCCCGAGAGTGTAAAGGTAATTAGTGAGTCTGCAAATATTCACTATTTATAGAGGTGAGAAGTAGGAGTTAGACAGTGTTGTATTGCAGGGGTTTTACTATTACCCGGTTCACAATATATATTCTAGATTGGCTTGCACAGCTGGTGTAATACTTATGTTACTACTTCAGGTAAAGTAGCTTATAAATGTTGGCAGGCCAGCAGGATGGGTGTGATCCAAAGGCAACATTTATTAGGAACTTTTTGTATTTGTTTCCTAGCATATCTAGAATAGTCATTCACAATGGCAAACACTTATTGGGGGGAGAATAGAATTAGAAAGTTCATCTTTAATTGGCTAAGGTGGAATCCTTTAATAAATCAAATCCACCGAGTCTTATTTGAGTTTAACAATAATGTATTGGATAAATAATCCAACTCTGCAAATAGGCATTTCCTTTTTAAGACCTGAGGCACCTCCTAAAGCAGAACTTAAATAAAAAAAAAATCACTTAACTTTTCATGTTACAAGGTTTGACCATTGTACTTACTACACCCAGTGAATACCTCGGTCTCGATTTCCATCTTCTTTCAGGGGTTCCATGTTCTATCCTATTTCTTTTCTTCTGTGTTCTATATGACGTTGCCTGGTCTTACACTGTGCATGCGTGAGATCGGGTGATGTATATTTGAACAAGGCCTCCCAATGTAATCAAGTGAGCGCCAATCTCATTCTGTACATGCATGAAATTGTGCACTTTTTTATACATTTAAGGAACACCCCTGATGACACAATGCTTGATCTTGGACAAGTGCAGAAGGAGACGCCCTGCAGACTTTTGAGATAAGTGACATAAGTGTACCATGAGGCTGTGTGCTGCCTGGACCCTGTGCTTTCTTGATATGTTAAATGTTAATGTGTTGCTCTTACAACTCTGTACCATACGAAACCACTATGTTATTACATGTTTCATCATTCATAAGCCCTTCCTTTTCAGGTAAGGTACTCTTGGAACTTTTTACAATACAGACAATGTTACAAATGTTGCAACCGAAGACTTTCATTGTCTTATCTGCTCCCTGCTGTTTTTGCTTTGTTTATCTATGTTTATTTAAAAACTGTAAAAAAATTTAAAATAAAGAATGTTTAAAAAAAATCTAAAGCTGCCCAATGTATTCTTGTGGCTGTATGCACAGACCTTACTAAAACTGGCAGACATTGTTGATTGTGCAGTGCTTTATCAGAGCTGGCAGGACGTGCTGTACTGAACTTTTCTATTGAGGCCACAATGGGAAAGACCTCCACTTAAAAGTTTGCCAATCTGTAATCATCCCTTGATGATCAGTATTTCAAAATATTCTATTCTCCAGCAGTAGTAGAAAAACTCAATTAGCACCACATACCAGGAAACTGGCTATAAACTTTTAACAAGATGGCACAGAATTGCACTCCATTTATCCAGAAGCGCCGGACAAATGTTGGAGAAGCAACACAGATAGTGGTACACTCTTGCACATTTTCTGGAAATTCCCGAGGGATTGACCTACCTGGGAGAAGGTGCATAACCTTCTACCTTATTTCACAGACTTTCCTATACCCTTTGTGGCAGGATTCTTTCTACTACATCTCAACAGCCTTAAATGGAATATCTATCATAAGTCCCTTTTGATCTGACTGATAGACGCAGCAAGAGCATGCATCCTGATACTCTGGCGTCAGCAGGGGACACCCCGCAGCAGGGGACACCCCAAAGACCTGATATTTGCAAAGTAGTGGTAATTCTAATAATAACTAAGCTAATTCTAATAAAATAAGTACACACTAATCCCTTTTTAAGGCAACTTCAAGATTTATTGTTAAAATGCTTTATTGTGAGATTTATGTTAGCTCATACCAGTATATTCCCAAACTACAAACTATTGCTGTTGACCTGACAGATTAAAAACGTCACCATAGCTAGCTTTATAGCCTGTGGTCACCTTCGGTATTTTTAAGGCTCTAAACTTGGAATGAAAAATTGCATTAGGTGAAATAACTACTAATACAGTAACAATCAAATTTACACTCTGTCAGGTCTTTATTGACCCTGCAAATTTTCTCTCAAAGCAGGCCCCTCCAACTTGTCTGCAGCCTATAATATCTGTACCTGTCACTGGGTATGTGAGCAGATATTTAAGGGAGTGGTAGAAATATAATCTTGCTTTTCTAATAAAATCATTTTTTATATATATTTATATGTCAGACCAATGCTGCCAGGCACTGGGTTTGTTGTCTGTTCATTTAGCTGTACATACAGTTTTCATTTAAAGCACTTCAAAGGTGTCTCAGAAATTTAATAAACAAGAAAGAACTATATAGTATATTTTGTTTTGTGTAATTATTAATCTGGACACTTTCAAAAGCAATCTATACAGATAGATCCAACTTTTATTATGATAATTGTAATAATTGCGAAAGTACAAAAAGATAGGTGGAAGTTTAAGGGCATCATATCCCCACTAATATTCATTCATGGAAGAGCCTTATGAAAAAAAAAAGAAAAGTCTATTAGAAATTATTTTTTAATGGAAATATTGATCCCACAATGGCCAAATGTCCTGATGTCTATTTAGCTTATCATTCAGACGGGCTATCAAATATTCCATTAGTTGAACATTTTTCAGTCACTGATATAAAGCCACTAGATAGGGGCAGATTTGATTTCTACTTCTAAGTCATAAGGCATCAGGTGCTGTGTTGAGTTATCAATTTAGTTTGTACTTTAGGTAGACCTTTCATTGGGTCCAGGCTAATCTGTGCATTGATCAATCGAGCAAGGAGGTCAATAACTTCACTCCAAAAGGACACAGTCCCTGGCATAGTCCATTGGAAAAGGGAGCCAATTGCCTCTCCTCATTTACTTTTCTGAGCTTACTGGTAGCCAGGATAATTGCATGTAACCTGTCCATAAGGTAATACCAGTGCATTAATATTTTAAAGATACTCCTCACTTAACGACTAAGTTGTGTTTCTAGGAATAGGTCATTAGGCAAATTGGTTGGTAAGTAAGGACTGAGTGTACTGCACAGTACTGGTTGTTGGTTTGTGTCACTATCTTTAAATACTGCACACTGTACGTGCAAATCTTGTGAAGATCATCAAGATGCTGGTCTGTCCTGGAACATTATCAAGCAATACAGTTGTAAAGGGAACAGCCCTTTCCAGGAAATAATGCTTGACGGAAAGTATGAAGCAATTTAGCAATTTAGCAAGTTAACAAACCAATACTCAAATAAAGCTTGTGTCATCCATGCCTTGTTATTTACACGAAAATAAACAGGTAGTGTGTGCTTACTAGCCTGTTTCAATGGATTGGGATTTGAGAGTGATAGATGAGGAGAGGCTTTAACTTGAACCCAATAGGATGTCCTCTCAACAACAACATGACCCAGTCCTTAAAAGTCATAAAGCCAGGCATTGTTTTAGCTTCTTTGGATATGTAGGACCTTTCAGGCATCTTCTTCCTAATAAGTCTAGGTTCATTTACATTAAAGATTTCAGGGCAGTAGCCACCTATCTCCATTTGATGAATGAGGCCTTTCCGCTGCCTAGGTATTATGGTTTTAAATCCTGTGGATGACTTCACTGCGTCTTTCCCTTTGTCTTCATCTTTCAAGATTGTTGAAATGGTGAAATGAGCCAACTCTAAGTCATGTGCTATTGTTTTAACTTTTTTTACCAGCCTCATAGTTTTTGATGATCTTAATTTTTCTCTCAAGGTCAGTAGCCTTCTTTTCTTATGGCTTTCTTCAGATGTTATGTCCCTTCTCTTTGGTGACATTCAGTGCAATACTATAGTTAACAATAAAAAAAGTACCCATGTAAACATACACATTTACAGAAGAAATATTGTACGTGTATGTACACATGTACTGTGCTATATGTATATATGTGCTATATGTATGATCTTATGTATAAGGAATATTGACTGAATATTGATGAACTGCAGGACTGGGATGCTTGCTGGGATGCTTCCTGAGACATCACATTGAAAGTTACCTTTCTATGCACAGCACGTACCAGTAACGGGTTGCACAGTGAGTCATACAGCAAGTACAAATAATAGACCACAGAGCAGGTCGTAAGTCCAAGTAGTCATAAAAGAAGTACGTTGTTAAGTGACGACTATCTGTAAATATTTACAGATGAAGAATACAGAAAGAACTCTTATGGGTATTTTTCTAAACAATTTCCCAGGTGTCCAAGGACATATCTTTGACTATTGTTTCTCCCATTTTAGAAAGTAGGGTGCATGGCAGGTCCATCCCCCACCAACATCGGATACATTTGAGAGATTAGACCCTATTGTGCAGGTCCCCCGCATGCAAAAAGTGATTCATATGGTTTGTAACACTCTAAATGAAATCCAAAATTGTTTATTGAATACACATAAAAAAAAGAAATCTAGTATACATATAACAATTTAAAATCTAAATTACAACTCCAATATAGTGAGAAATGTTCTATCTTGAACAAATGTAACTGTTTACTGGCTATATCACCTTGTAATCCTTGAACACTGATATCACAGATAGGTGACCAGCTATATCCTTCAACAAGTATCTGGATGTGTTTCACAGAAATATCTGCTTCCTTGGGGTAGGAGTCCTTCTAGGGGTAGTGGGAAAAGACTCCTCCTAGTGTAGTAAATGTAATAATAATGTTTGGTCACTATATATATAAGAAAAATAGATGTCCTTTATAGTTGCGAATAAACAAGTGTAAAAAATAATAATTTCACAGCTTCAATGAGTTAGATACACCAACATATGTATGTTTGTAATATTTAAAACTTGTTTAAAATGTAAAATTCCTTAACTGGTCTTCCCCTACTATATCTCAAACAGTGTTATGTTTCATATCTACTCTAACCTAAAAAAGGGATTCATCCTACTGAGACTGCAGGAAGAACGGAAGCAGTGAGAGGAGACTACCGGAGGAATAATATGTACTATTGCTAAGTAGCAGAATGGTATATGAAAGCAAAGATATGAAAGGAGGGCCATAGAGAGATCCTGTGTCCCTTACCATCCACTCAAGCCAAACATCATAATGGAGGTCTTCTATATTAGCAAACAAAAAACAGCATAATTTTTAAATCTGACTCTGTATGTGATGCTTATTAATTTTTTTAACATACATTCTTTTATTAAGCAGGCTTCCCATGCAAGCACTAATCTCCCAGCTGAAGCTGCACCTCGTTCCCTGACCTCTCAGCAAGATGTGATATTCCCTGACAGCTCATACGTGGAGTCAACCTGAGGGAGATGGCATAGTCGCCAGGTTTCCAACCATCTGTTTGTGATCTAAATATAAGCATAAAGTCATAAAGGATGGATAAAATGCATTTATCATTGCGTGTCAATAAAGGTGAACCCAAGGCAAATATAAAAGGACATCAGTTTATAAAGATATGTATTTATTTTAAAATTTATAACTATAGGTGTGTAGATCAAGCTGTATAAGTACCCGGATGTTATCTTTATATTGGTCTTCCGCAATCCCCTGTACACCAGCACTCACTGGGATGGGGGCAATGCAGCACTCTGAGCACTCCCATAAATTATCTTTACCCTTTATTTATATGGCTACGCTGTGCTTTGGCAGCAAAGGTTTAGTATCCTACTATAGTATGTAGAAGAGGTGCCTGCAAGACAAAAGTGACCATACAAAATTTCAAATCCTTTAGAATGAAGACCATTTTCTTTATATGCATTTTAGTTGTGAATTTAGTAACTTGCCTGGATTTCAGTTTTAAATTTCTCTAAAATTAAACTCTGAACTTATGCTCGCTTTGGCCATGAAGGTCTGACCTGTATTTTATGCATTCGTAAACACCATCAGTTTGACCTGGGTTGAATGGTGTTAGGTGTCATTCAACACAAAGGAAGCAAAATGTCTTGTGGTCAAAAAGAGGTACTGTGAGGGCAGCTTGGAATTAAGAGGAGTACTACAGCCAGGTAAGTAATTTTGTAAACTTATATTTATATAGCACTGACATAATGCACAACACTTTACGTAGGTACTAACAATTTGTCAAGGGGGCTCACAATCTAATGTCCCCAACATAGTCATTAAAACATTTTTGAGAGAAAACCAAATAACCTACCTGCAGGCCTTTGGGATGAACATACAAACTCCTTGCAAATAGTGTCCTGGCAGACAAATGAACCTGGGACCCAATGCTGCAACGGCCAAAGTGCTAAACACTGAGCTAACCATTTAATCTTATTTTTTTTACCCTGCTGTAATCAATATATTTGAAAACAAAATGACATTTTATCGAAAGCTGAGTTTTAAAACTAAACTTCAGCCAATATATTATTTTTTCAGTGTTTGGGTTAAACTGGGCAGGAGTTATAACCCCTGTCAAGCTTTTATTACTGTCTGTTCCCTGTTGAGGAAGTTTTACCTCATTTCCTGAACTGATGATCAAAGGGAAGGTGAGGGGATCCAAAATGTTTTGTTTGTTTATTTATAACAGAAATCAAAAATATTTCAAAAATTATTAAAACAGTTTTGTGTCAGTCTCCTTCTTGTGAAAAAGCAAATAAAATCCCTAAATAGATTTAAGTACCCATAAATCTCCTTCTCCTCCCCTTCCCTCTTGTTACTCTTGATACTTTTTAAAATGACCTTAACCCTGTTCTGTGTAATTCCAGTTTTTAGCTCCTATGACATCATTACAGGGGCTGCAAAAGACCTTTTAGAAGCCAAAAGGAAATGTTTGTAGTCTCTGCAAGTCTCTGTGGTGGCATGCCAGTGCACGGAAGACAAGATCTTTTTACTGATACTGCACTGCATCAGCACATAGACATTCAAGGACAAACTGCATGACCTCATCAGGGCTAAGTCTCAAGGCAACTTTTCCCTGCTCCTTCTCCTTGATCTTTCCTCTGCTTTTGACACTGTTGATCACCCCCTTCTAGTATCACTGTCTGTATTAGTCTGTCATTTGCAATCCCTATTTATTGTACAGCGCTGTGTAATATGTTGGCGCTATATAAATCCTGTTTAATAATAATAATAATAATAATAATAATATAGAGAACCATATGAAGCACTCACACATAAAGCTGTAATTAGCAATGGACAGAACAGAACATAAAGAGCTAATAGGAGAGAACCAGAAGTGCACAAATGTGAAAGAGTGGGCTGGATAAACCTGTTGAGCCCACCATATTTTTGGACTAAGACACCTGCTGCAGCTTCTAATAGTTGGTGTGCAGAAGTCATCGTGTGCAGGGGAATGTGACTAATCATCATCATCATCAGTGTGTAACTGTTGATTAAAAAGGAACTACTCTGAAAACTTCCTAAAACAAAAAAACTCCCCTTTGAACTTCAATCCTGCAGGGCAGTCTGATCCATCCTGAGGTGTCTTTGAGTCGTCTCGGTATCCGTCTCCGTGCCGGTGCGCTGGGCGGCGCCATCTTCTCCTCTTCTTCTGGGTTCTTTTTCCTACGTCACCAAACCCTGGAGCGAGATCCGGTGATGTAAGTTAGAAAAAAAACTTGCCGATCTCCCTGTCCATGCGTGATGTTGGCAAATTTTTTTTTCACGAAAAGGCTTCTAGGGCATGCGCAGAAGGACCACCCAAGAGCCAAGTGCAGCACCGCACCCTATTTTTTATAAAAAAAAGGGTTTTGCACTTAAAAAAAAAACAAACAACAAATTTTTACTTAACATAAAAGGGTTGTCTACCCTTTTATGTAAAGTGAATTTTCTGAGTTTAGGTATGCTTTATTGATAAATTTAGGATGGTATGGCATACTCTTTGACTGTTTACCTAAATAAATAAAACTATTATTTAGGTAAGTTTGGGAACCTACCATCAACAATTTGTGCTATGGCTATCCCATATTTTGTAAGATGACATCACTGCATGTAACCCTTTGTCCTTTATCAGTTGCTTTGAAAGCAAAACCTGTACATTACATCCCCTTTACACTGATATTTATAATGTAGATTTTCCAAAACTTACAAGTTTTTATTTTCATACCATCACTCACTGTAGTTGAAAGGGCATAGGAAGAAATTCCAGCTTAGGAAACAAACTTATATTGATAGCAGAAACATGAACAGAAAACAACTTTATTAGGATAAGGGAAAAAATCTGCTTGCTGGGTGAAACAGCAGGTGTAATAAATACCTATACAGTAATAAATATCAGATCACATTACTGTAGTCTGATCACATAGGCAATAAATCCATTCTGAAATGTAAATTTATGGAGTGTACATTCACTTCCACTTGCCATTTAAAGCTAATAAATTTTGTTAGCACCTGATAGAATTGACCTGGTAATAAGAAATGAGCAGCAGTGTCATATTTATGCTCACATTCCTACAGCCTAATCAATGTATATTAGTAAATATGCTATTTCACATTCATCCCTGGTAAATACATGATACAGTCAGTAAATACTGAAGCAAGTCAGCACTTTTAAAGATTTAGAGGCCATTAGATATATTATGGAGTAACCATAACTTAAAGAGACCCTTTTCCCAAATGTAAAAACTGTAGCCAAAACACAGAAAAATCAAGTATTTTAATTGATCGCTCCTTTTAGGAAATAACTTTTTTTTAATTTACTTTGAACTCACTAAGGAATTCAACAGCTACAGAATGAGTTGATTTTGTAGCATACACACAGTTTTCCTTCTCATTTTGTCTTATAAAGAAGAATACAATAGGGCAGTGTTTCTCAACCTTTTAAACATGAGGGAACCTTACAAAATAACTTTCAAGTCTTTATGGGACCCCTAACTATAATTCCTATATACACAGCTCACAGTACATTAGCCTGGTGAACAGTAGGATTCCTCTTACAGGCAAGAATGTTACCCTTACAGATATATTCTAGTGATCTTTTTGGCTAATAAACCGACATGACAATTACAAACTGCTCTTTGCTCTAGGAACGCCTAGTAACTTCTGGAGGAACACTAGCTGATAGGGTGTCACTTGGGTCCCCAAGCGGTTGCTGACATAAAATCCAAGATGGCAGCACCCAGCAGCAGTCTAAGGGCTTTTAGATGTCTACACAAAGAGGCTTTTTACAGGTAAACAACCTATTAAAAATATGTTTTTATTAATAAACACTGTTTATATAGCGCCAACATATTACACAGTGCTGTACATTAAATAGGGGTTTCAAGTGACAGAGGTGGGAAAAGTATCACACGGAAGGAGGGGAGATATGGAATAGTGGGATGTAGTATGAGTTTTAGGAGACAGAAGATGGGTAGGCAAGTTTAAAAAGATGGTGTGAAGTTTGGTGATCAACTCAGACTGCAGCAGCAGGGTCTTCACCAAAAACACAAACTTTTTGGGGGAAAAACTAAACAAAACTGCTTTGTTCCAACAACTCAGAGAAAAACAATATAAAACAGTGGCCTACTTCAGCCTAGGTGTGAATGTCCATTCCCACGTCCCCACAGCAAGGGTGTGTCCAATTCCAGTTTTGCACAAGGGTCCGAACCCCAGCCAGGAGTTTGCACAGTCCAAAACAACAGCAGTTTTATTTATTTAGCCAAGTGTTACAGCACACTCTCCAGCACTTTAAAGTCAAAACACTCTATATCATGACAGTTGATAACAAGACATACCACTCACAGTTAAGGTCTTGTTGGCCCACTGGCTTTCCTCGAGCTCTGTCCCCTTCTCCTGCAGCCTGGAACCCACTCTGGTTCCCTTTTCCTGCAAGGAACAGACTCTGGCTACCTTCTCATGCATGTAAACTTCTTCCTCTCAGCCTCTGACTGCTCACTCCAGCTTCTGACTGCTCACTCCAGCCTCTGACTATTCACTCCAGCCTCTGACTATTCACTCTAGCCTGGAACACACTGGCTGATCATATCCGCCTGGATCACTCTGGCTCTCTCAGCCTGGATCCCTCTGGCTTTTTCTTAGCCTGGATCCCGAATTCCAAGCCGAATAAGAAGACCATTCCCGAGAGTTGGGGCAGCTCTAGGAAAGTATTGGAGGCGTATGTGATGAGGTTATGTGAAGGAAGTCATAAATAGGTCATTGGAGGAGCGAAGAGAGTGGCTAGGGGTGTATTTTGCCATCAGTTCAGAAAGGTAAGTTGGACAACTGTGGAGGGTTTTCATGGCAAAGCACAGAAGCTTGAATTTGATTCTAAGAATTTGATATGGTAAAGCTTACCTAAACAGAAAAAAACTAAATCACACCAGGAGGTAGTACTATTTAACAAAAGAGACATGCAATGGCTTTTTTCTTCAGCTCTAAACTGTACAGCGTATGTATCATGTAGCTTAGAGCCCAGCTCTGTGTATGACGCCACTGTACATAGAGCCAGGTGCTGGGGATAATGTAACCCCTGTGCACAAGCATGGGTTACATCATTCAATGACATCTTCGCAGGAGTCCGCTGTGCAGCTGGTAGTGAATATGGCACCTCCCATGGCTGCAGCAATGACTGGTCCTGCACATGTCAATGCTGCAGAACGACTGTGAAGGTTGAGTATATGCCACAATCAGCAAGTATGCTAAGCAGAAGCTCACTACCCACCAATGGGATCCACTTCAGGTGGACACATATATCTTTGGGATGAATTATATTGAAAAGTGACAATCTGACAATAGGGTCTAGTTAAAGCTGAATTATTCGAAACAGCAACTAAAAAATAAATATAAAATTGTTTTCATATATCCTTTGATCTGCTATAGCCCTCTAAAAGACCAGCATGTATGCATGACATTTGCATTAGAGTCCTTCATTATCCTTTTTCTAGACAGCTGCACACTGAAGATAAAATAGATCATTTCAGTGGCTCAGGAATGGCATTTAACCTTTATCAAAGAGCAATGGGTTCAGATAAGCATATGGGCCTTTTAGTCACTAGCAAATAAAACTCTTCCTGGAGGCATTTGTTCCCACTATAACCAGGATTCATAAACTACCATCATTAATTCTGCTAAGCATAAACCCTATTATAAGTCTATAATATAGCAAACATCCCAATATTACTTTGTGAACTGAAGCATAAAACATTCTCCAATCTAAATTTAGGAAATGTGTTTTTGTTTTAAATATTTTGTTTTAATTCTTCTACATCTGTGCTAAATGATAAAGAAATATATGACAGAGTAATTAGTCTTTGTGCAGTACATTCTCTATAATTAGTGTAACATTATGATAATGTTCATTCTACAAGACTGAAGTTTTAGTAACATATACCCTCAGGCCCACTGTTAAACTTTAATGTGACAATCAAGTATAAGAACTGTTATTAAATCTATCCACAACATCTAAGCCTTCATGTAAAGGGCATAAAGGAAATTAAACATGAGGCTGCACAATGAAGTAAGGTGAATTTAAAGGGCATGTATTATCATTTTAGTTAATTTTATCTTTGTACTTGTCTCGGAAAAACATTAGAAGGGTTAGGCTAGCCAAAGATGCTTCATGGAAAATAATGGAACGTAAGACATCTGTCCATTCATGGCTAGCTCTATTGTTTCAAACATGATGCAGTCATTTACACCCACCATTAGGTTCTCATGGTTTATACTAATAGATTTACAGTCAACATTTTCCTCCACATTTTCTTTAGAAAGAGAAATCATTTATGCCTGCTCATGCCTGCAGCTTTAAATTTGATCAGCGCTGTTTATTTTGAAGTAAATAGAGTACCAGTGAGTGGTTATTAGAAACAATAGCATTATGTATATCAAATATTCATTGTGGAATCAAATAATGTGATCCATTCCTCATATTTTCACATTCTCTTTTCTAAATTTTACTGTTATGAAGTAACTCCATTTGCATTTTTTTTGACAAAATAAGTATGTAAGGGCCCTGCCTTTGGTTTCCAGTTCCTTGGGGTAGTCTGGTGGACTATGCTATACCTTGAAAAATAAAGTAGGCTGTATTCCTTAAATGCATTTTAAGTCTGATTTTTATTTCCAACTGGAGAGTAACTTCACTTACACTCCACTTCACAACTTCTGTCTGTAATTCTAACCCAAATCAGTGGTTTATTAACTTTGAAGTAGGCATAGAATGCACTGTATGATGCTTTGTGATAAACAGTAATTTCACTACCCACCTTTACAAGGGTAGTAACCCAGTAAAAGATGGGTTAAAGTAGGGGGTTTGTTGGTGACAATAAATTCAACAGGTAGTATGAGAATCTATAGACAATATTACTTTGTCCAAAGTACTGACAATTATTCATATGTATTATTATAATTAAAAAAAATGTGAGTCCAATAAGTGCAGGATTTTAGTAGTCTTCATTTTTGACCTGTTTCACATACAATGCTTGCTCAGGGAAAGAGGTCAGTGCTAGCCTGTAAATACCAATGTAAATAAATAAACAGATTGAAGTACAGATTGAACATTACTCAGGCAAACATGTTATTTTGTGTGTACTTCATAGTTACCTCACGTAAGAAATGATAGGAATAAAAGGACTTCTCAAAATTTTGCAAGAGCTCCAGTCCCAATAGTACCCACAGAAGAGGTAGCCCAGAACAGGATGATAATTCAAGATGTAGCCCAATCAAGACTTTAGGTTGTGTGTGTATATATATATATACACACACACACACACACACACACACGGTGTCCCAAAAGTAACTACACACATCCTTTTTTCTATTTCGTTCCTGAAATTATTTGGAGAGACTTGAGGCCACTACCTTAACCATGGCTCACCAATTGCCATTGGAGCAGCGTTACAAAATTGCCCCTTTGCAAGAAGTTTTTCAGTCCCCGACTGCAGTCCAGCGCGAGTTTGAGATGTTTTATGGCCATGACACTGCTCCAACGCGTAACACAATTTATGCTATCTATGGAAAATTTGTAGACACATGATCTGTTCTTGACAAACCAAGCAGTTGAAGGCCTGCTAGAACCACTATTGATAAAAACACTGAACTCCTGGACCAAACATTCACGCAAAGTCCATCCGGAGGGCCGCACTTGCCAAGCATCAATTTTGCAATGCTGTTCCAATGTTAGTTGGCGAGCCATGGTTAAGGGAATGATATGTTTATAAAAGCTGCAAAGCTTAAGTTGTCATATGCCGAAAAAAGGAAGTGTGTAATGACTTATGGGACACCCTGTGTATATATATGAAATAAAACCCAACAATATTTTCATGTTATAATGAGGTCAATGGCATATTCCAGCACTCATGGAAGTGAGTTGTTTTCAGCAACCAGTTTTTTTTTTTTAGGTTAATAACAGTCCTGTGCACTAAAAAATGACATACATACACAGAAAATGTTTACATGGACACATTTAGGAAGATTACAATTTAAATGTCTGATATATTGGTATAGTGTTAGACCAAAAATGTACAGCTTAAAAAATGAGCCATGTACCTCAATAAATAGTTAACATTGTTTAATTAAATCAAAGCAGTAGCATATATTTCATTTTTAATTTGAAATCTATAAATACAAAAATAACAATTTATTTTAAATGTAAAATCTAGCGAAAAAGTTATTTAACTGACTATGCAAATTCAGTTAAAGTACAAGCAGTAACAAACAAGATGCTCTAATTATGGATAAAAATTATGGATAAAAAATAGTTGCTGGCACTAAAAACAGTGCTAAAGCTGAAGCCTTTGATATAGAGCATGAGAATCAAAACATGTGAGTGTATACTGTACTTTTAAATGGCAATTTAGGGGCCAGTATACTGAGAACCCACTTTGACAGTATAGAGGGCACAGAAAAAAGTGCAGTATGAATTAAGAAAAAAATTAAAGTAAAGGAGCAAAATACAAAATAGAAGATACTATCAAGGTATTTTTTTTATACTGAAAATACTAAATGATGTATATTTTGTTATATATGTTATCTACTATAACTTTATGTATCTGTTTATTACTCATAAAAGCTCCTTCTGTAATCTCCTCTGGTTTAGTTTCTCTTGCACCAACATCCTTCCACTGTCCATTGAGACTTTCTTATCAAGTAAAGCTAATAGGGGGCATCCTGTGGTATTTACAAATTGCATTGAAACCATTATTATTCCATACTATACCTATCTCTCATGATGGGTTGATTTGTTGCTGTTTCTCTGTATGACCTTGGTGCTTAGCTTGCTTGTGCTGACCTTACCTAAACTCAGCCTGCCCTGACCATTCTATATTTCTGATACCCTTGGTGATGACACGGTTTCTCCTTACTACCATTCTGTCTCCTCATTTGTCACCATCCATACCTGCCTAAATTAGAGCCACTCTTTACAAATTATTTGGCTTATCATGACTATCCTGTCTAGTCCTTAAAGGTATATGTAATGCTGTTTCAGTTTATATTACAGTTGTGTTCAGAATGATAGCAGTGTGTTTAAAAAAGTGAATAAAGCTCTTTATAATAGCTTTTATTTCTATACACACAAATGCATTGGGAACAGCACATTGCATGCTGTATGTTCAGAATATGTGAATACTTTAATGCTCAAAGACTGGACAAATCTTTACTTTACTGGCAATTCCACATGCCACCATTGGCTGTGTGGGATTATGATTACATTTTCCAGGTTATAAAACCTGCTGTGTAAATTTTGGGTTGCAACCAGCTAGAAATTACCCTATTTTTCGGACCATAAGACGCACTTTTTTTCCTCCTAAAGTGGGGGGAAAATCAGGGTGCGTCTTATGGTCCGAATGCAGAGGTACAGGGGCA
>NC_092863.1:68960540-69044106 GCF_032062135.1 Pyxicephalus adspersus
GCCGATCGGCGCCGCCTTCATGGGCGGGCACAAGTGCCGCACGCTGGATCTCAGGGGAAATCAAATGAATTTTTTTTTCTTGTTTTCCCGTGCGGAAAACCTGGTGCGTCCTATAGTCCGGAGCGTCTAATGGTCCGAAAAATACGGTATAAAGCCAAACTTTCCAGACACTCTGATAATCAATACAATTAGGTATTTCTATATAAATCAAAATATCTTGTATGTTCAAGCAATGCAAGAGGGCCAACACTGCATAGTCACAATAGCAAACATAGGTATTAGAGGTTCAGACCTAGAATAACCCAAAAAATATGAATTTTTGGGTTATTATGTTTTCTGAACAATTGCTATTTACAATACTAAAAACGTTCATGCAAAATTAATGATGAGTATTATATCTATTCAATTAATTATGTTAGTAATGTGCTTGTATTGGAAATGATAAGACCCAGTCAGTACCATGGACAGATCTAAAAAGTGTTTTTAAAAATCCTGTTAGTGGTTCGTGTTTGCTCATATTTTTCTATTTAAGCTGTGCTTATCTTTTACATTATACAATTTATTTATGATTTAATATGCCAACTGCTGTTAATTATGCACAAGGTTACATTCACATCGCTTTAAAGTACAGCTGTAAAAAAGAGACATGTCTATGATCATATGATTGTATCCAGAGAATCTTCTTTGTTCTCACAGGGGTTTAGATGGGTGACCTACCATGCATTAAAACTGTCCCTGTCATGTCCACCATCCAATCTATCTGGACTACTACATTACCTTCAGCCATTTCTGCCTTCTGCCTGTGATAATGAATTTTTATATGTAAAAACAGTATAACTTCCTGCTTAATATGTGTTTTTCACTGCATAATTAACAATGATTACTTTTATATATAACATAATGTATACATAGCTGACACATAATAAATGGATGAGGGCTATTCTTCAATCATTGTGAATATTACATATTGTGTTTGCATTGAGACAATGTACAGAAATATAACCAGAAATGCTATGTCCTGCTTGTATGATTGGCTCATTGATTTTCCTAGAAGCTTGCACTATGATACAAGTTCAATTTTAGGAATTTTCTGTGTTCCAGTAGGAAAGTTTGACAGGGTAGGATTGTCGGACTTGACACCCTGCAATTGCAATTTCAGTTTTGTTGATAAATTTCCTAAGGATTATTTATTTCTAAAGTGATGCAGATACTTTCCCATATTAGAGCATGTGAAAAGCACCAGATGATTTTAATGAACCAGAAACTACCATTCATAATTATTTTGAAAACTATATGGTAAAAGATACAAATATTTCTTCAGAAAAGAAAAAGTTAGGAATCTGTTACAAAGTTTTACAAAAAAAAAAAAAAATCCTTGCAATGTACATTGATTCCCCCAGTGGAGCCTTTACTCTTAACAAAAGTTACACTTTAATATGCAAAGTTTGAACATTATGTGATTATGTAGATATATTATATACTATATGATCTTGTGTAAACTTGTGTGTTTGATCTAAAGAACATTTATTTTAAATCCCCTCTAAGTGATTTGTGTGTCATGTAAGGATTTTAACAAGCTTTGTTACAGATTCAAATTCTGTATCCTGACAATATATATATATATATATATATCCTGTATCCTGACAATATATATATATATATATATATATATAATAAATATAGTGTTAATTTTAACCCAACAAGAATTTATCAAAGGCTCTTTATATAAAAAAAAAAAAAAAAAAAAAGATGTTTGTTTTGCCGAATATTAAATGTGTACTAAACACAGCATCTAATGACAACAAAGCAGTACTGAGAAACTGGTGTTCTGTTAATTATGGCATCATTATTATCACTGTTTCACAAGACACATATGCTAATATCTGAGTTTGAGCTTTCAGAACTGTAAATAGTCATTGCAATATGAAAGCAGAGGCATATATGACTTGACAGATTGCTGATGTCTAAAGGCATACTTATGCTGCTGAATCTAATAGAAAACCAGGATTTAGTAACAATCATCATTTCAATGGGTAGCCACAAACAGTTTTGGATGATCTGCAGAAGAGTGCTATTCCCAGTTAAAGTGTACTGAAAAGTTTTTTTAATTTTGATGGCTTGGTTATAGTTGGGTATTTGGATGCAGAGCTTTCAGTGCCCAAAAAAAAATATGAATGTCTCTCCATGAAACTATGCTCCACGGATATGAATATACCTGTCACAATACTTTTACTCAAAGCTAAACTCTATACCAGCCTTTGTCAACCTTTTTAAGATGGGCGAACCTTTAAAATAACTTTCAGAAAGAAGAAAGCTTGTTACATTTCTGGCAAGTGGGAAGAATGTCACCCTTACAGATAGCCAAAAAATAATTGGTCACTTAAACTGACTGAAGGAACCCCTAGCAACGTGTAGAAGAACCCTAGGGTTCCACCAAACCCTGGTTGAGTAACACGGCTCTAGGCAGATACACAAGGCACAAATAAATGTAGCTATGTAATAATGTAATATGTAATAATTAATACATCAATAAATTATTTGAATAAATTCAAAAAGTGAAAATACAGAAGAGTTTACCAATTTGCTGAGGAGAGGGGGCATGTAAGAGAAAAATCAGGTCCCCTACCCAGCCAGGTGTCACTGTATTGTGTGCTGGACTGAAAACTCAGCAAATCCCCTGGTAGGTTAAGCAACTTCCATACACGCATTTCATCTTTGCTTTTATCGGTTTGTTTAGAGCAGTCTTTCTCAACATTTTGCCCCTGGGTGACCCTTTAAAACTTTAGGTCTCAGGAAATCCCTAATAAAGCTAATTTAATGGGGGTTAGTGGGAAAAAAGAGGTTCCTAAAGAGGTGGCAAGAAAGAATGTCCTTGTCCTTTACAGCAATGGCTAGAATACCACCTTTATAAACAACTAAAAACATTATTAGCAACATGCAGCTGGCTCTACCAAGTGGTGTTGGCTCAACACCATTTTAGGGATCAAATGGGAGGTCAATCAGCCACAGTTTGAGATACCCTTACTAACCAATGGGGTATCCCTGGAACCCTGGTTAAAGCTGAACTAAAGTTCCTCTTTTAACAATGTTGGATTAGGCAAGGCATTATTGCAGAAAAGGACAGGCAATGACCCTTCTGAAATACCCATTCTTACCTGCCTGATTGATCCATGGAACTGTCATATGCTCTGCATATTTCAGAGTGAAACATGGAGGAGGAAAGCTTGTTATACATCTCTTTTTGTGAGTTGTTTGTGCCAGGTTTGTAATTTTGCAGTGACATTATCTCTTCTTATAGACTTTTTATGATGCAGACCACTTTGCACTTTGAGCAGATTGAACCCTCTGAAGCCTAATATATATTTGTTTATGACTTCTTACTGGTGTAATCAGTAATCAGTATAAGGAATATAAATGCAAATCTTGTTATATCGCCTTGAAGGATTTAAAGGTGAAGATGTGCGCATATTTCAGAATGAAACAGTAGCCATGGCAACTAGTGTTCATATTTACATTATCAAAAGACCGTAGTGAAAGGAAGAACTGTATCTCCAAAAGCCATGACTCCCAGAAAGTGCTTCTCTTATTCATTATGGTTTTATAAAGTATGTATGTAGCTTAAATGCTTCTCTGTTTTTCAAAAGCAGCTCATATTACAAGATAAGCACTGGAACCACAGATACTCAGTGTCATTTAATAACTGCTTTGGGACAAATGAATGCTGTCATTGTGTTGTTTTAAAATTGCACTCTAGACTCGAATGTTTAATGCCATTTCTATGACAATTTTCAATATTTATTCATCTGCAGCTTTTATAAATAATACTGCCTGTGCCCCTCATGAACGTGTTTTTTTGTATTTCCCGTCCCTGTCTCTCATTTCCTTCATTGTCATTCACATTGGCTTCTAATAGAGACCACAAGTTTCTCTTTCAATGTACATTATGCAGGCATAGCCTAATTGTGTCACCATCAGTAAAACCCACAATGTGAAAACCCATCTAGCTATTGCTAGAGTGCATGTATGTACACAGGGAAAAGCTGCAAAGAGACTGAAGGGGGTCAGCAGAGATACAAGAAACTACAAATATTCAAAAATTAAAATATGTCAGTTTGTGGGCTAAAGGGGTGATCAAGTTTGGTATGTCATCCAGAGATGGGAATTAGGTAACTGTAGCAAGAAAAGACAGTCCTGGGTATACACATGGGTCAGTAATTAATTCCTCTATTTTCAGGGAAAAAACAGGTTAGCCAGGTTCTACAAAGACTTTGTTCTGTTGGAAGTCTATGTGAGTGATATCAAACAGATCAAATGGTCATTATTTTTTTCTATTCTATTTTTCTATTGGCTCCCTGGCTAATCCTAAAAAGCCTGATCTACTCCTGGATAATGTGGTTTCATCAAAAAGTACACACAAAAAGTACGGCAGAGGAGGCACCACACAGGGACCCACTGTTATGTCCCTTTTTCATAGGATGCTAAACAGCATTGTGTAGCAGAATCGCATATTGTTCACTGTTAGGCCAGCTAGGAAAAAAGGAACTTTCATCTATACAAGTGCTTACATAGATTCATGTGTTAGTGGACAAACTAGAATAAAATGATTTGTATTGGTTTGTACTATAAATTGGAATAGGCTTGAAACTTGGACATGTTACATATATAATATTTTATACCCTAGTAATATATTATATTCTTCATATACTTTATACTAAATCCTGTATAAAATATTTATTATAAATAGTATCTAGACTTATCTGGCAGTAACAAATCTTCTCTGATCCACTATTAAGTAATCTAGCTTTCATTTATGTGGCTGCATATCCATTCAGCCGTACACTTGATGAACAATGTTCACATTGCAGGTAATAATATGAACCTGCTGTGTGTATTTATGATGATGCCAAGGTAAATAATCCAGTTCCAATATTTATTTTTCAGCACTTCGTACTATAGGTAAATATTCAGGACTGGTTTAATTACATCTCAGGCAATGACAAAGATATAACCAGCAGCAATTATAAAATGTGTAAAGAATAAATCTTTTGAAATTAAATTAGTATAAAAATAGCTTATTTAGTGTACAAAAATCCTAAAATCTGTTGGGTTTATACAATGGCTCTCAAAAACTGCACATGAGCTGTCATAATTTTAGTACACATTACTGTTGTTACACAATTGAATCTTGCTTTTTGTCTGGGTGCCACACAACTGGTCCTCAGTGAAAGCGCTTTTGTAACCCTTGGCAAGCTATCCCTATGTATCGCAATTTTGTCAAATGTAGCCCTGCTACATTTTGCAGCTTTCTTGCTTGCATTAGCACTTATTTTCATTACCATGTTTTTAGCAACTGTGCTCATTTCATAATTATAATATAGTGAATATTGAATTGCTACTACTATAGCCAGATTTCTTTATAGTACATGGCCAAGGAAAACTGTCACTAGAGGTGACACCCAGCTGCTCATGTCATACTTGCAGAGTTCTGCTTCACCTGTGTTATCATTATTGCTGCTGCTCAAGAATATCTGCTACTAAGCTTTGAGGCTTTTCTACCAAACTTATAGTTAGCACAGATTTTATGAAAGAAAGCAACAAAAGAAAGCTGGGGTTTTGTACGGCAAATGAAAATTATATTGTGCAATAGCAAATAGATGAAAGCGTAACTTTCATACAAAATATTATACAATAGAGGGACTCTATGCTGTCTGGCATAACCCAAACATCTTGATTCTCTGCCGCTTCTCGGTCAGGACCTGATATGGCTTGAATTATATCCAACCAACAAAGAGTACCACCTTTCATAAGAGGAAATTCCATGGTTATCCATTGTGCAAACACTCTTGGTATATTCCCTGAAGAAGCTTACCGGCGAAACACGTCAGTGTAAGTAACGAACTTCTATATTCGCTCAGGGATCTTTATTGTCTAAATATCTGGTCCTATATCCCATGACACTAATAGAAAAGAACAAAACTTACTTGATTTTATAAAACTTTTGTATGAAAGTAACGCTTTCATCTATTTGCTCTTGCACAATATAATTTTGATTGCTGCACAAAACCCGAGCTTTCTTTCTTTTCTTTCTTTTCCCGAAAGCTGTCCCGTTCAAAATGAAAAAATGGAGCAATACCTAAAGCTTATTTTGCAAGTGAAGACATTTTGCATAGAGAACAGTTCAAAAATGAAGAATTAATTTTAGAGGCGGTGGACAGTTATTAACAATGCCTTTGTACTTTCTACTAAAGTGGCCAGCTTCTGAGACCAATGTGTACTTACGTTTTTTGTTGATCAAGCCAATAAAAAGTCTGATTTTCGATGTGTGCTTTTAAGTAATATGGTTTTTGTTTGTAGACCATATTGTAGGCAGTTATGTTTCAATGTTTGCCTATTTTATTATATTGAGGAAGTCAAACATTTTCATGGTGTGTACTGTTTTTATGTGACTGTATGCTCACCCATATCTGTAACTATCTTTACAAACTCACCTACTCACCCCTTTAACATTGAATTTAATTTAGTCTTCATTCCCTTGACTTACAGAAACATGGGCCAAAGAGCAATGCTATAAAATTACATAGTGCTGCTCTCCACAGCATTTATTATCCATACTAAAGATCAACCTTAATGAAGAAGACCTCTGACATCACCAAACCAGACCTAGGATAAGTTAATATAAAGTAAGTAGGCAGGTACATGGTCAAGGTATCACTATAATTTTCTATACTACATTTGGCTACATACAACATAGTACATTAATGCTGAG
Source organism: Pyxicephalus adspersus (assembly GCF_032062135.1). NCBI lineage: Eukaryota > Metazoa > Chordata > Amphibia > Anura > Pyxicephalidae > Pyxicephalus > Pyxicephalus adspersus. The sequence continues at coordinate 68,967,307 of NC_092863.1, forward strand.
CCTAATGCAGCACAGAGAGTTCAATGACTGGAGGATAGCTGGTCAATTTCCATTACCATTCTCTCTTCTTCAGGTTGTTAGTACTAAGGTTTAGAAGTTTTAGGGATGTTTGAGGCTTTTTGCTTTTTGAGGCTTAAGAAATTCAAACCGAGGTTCATGTTACAGTGTACCTCAACTTACTAAGTTAAAATATCTGAGCTATAATAGGCTAACTCAATGACCATGAAGACAATGTTCTGGGCAGCGCAGTGTTGAAGTGGAAGGGATGGTGCTTAGAGGTTCCTGAGGCTGAAGAAACACTACAGATGGAGTAGACTGCTCGGAATTTGTGTAAAAGTAAAGCAACATGGTATAGATCAGGGGGAATCAAACTCTGGCCCATGGTCCAAATCTGGCCCGCAATGTTCTTTTTTTTTGCCTCCAAAGGAATCCTTAATATGAATTGCAGGTAGCCCGATGCTGCATTGAAATAGTGCCACTACTACAATTTCTGGCATCACTCGTGTCTTTGGACCAGCGGCCTTTCTGCCTATGCGCGGCCCCGCATTGGACACAAGTAATGCCAGGAATTGTAGTAGCGGCATCACTCTCGTCTATGGACCAGCGGCCTCTCTGCCTATGCGTGGCCCCACATTGGACTGTTTTATAGACACAAGTAATGCCAAGAATTGTAGTAGCGGCATCACTCGCATCTAAAGACCAACGGCCTTTCTGCCTATGCGTGGCCCTGCATTAAAATGTTTTAAAGATGCAGGGAATTGTAGTAGCGGTGCTATTCCTGTGAAGAGGGAGTTCCCGCCACTAATAACATTAAGCCCCCCATTGGACTGTTTTCTTGATGCGGGGAATTGTTGTAGTGGTGCTATTTCAGTGAAGAGGGAGTTCCAGCCACTCATAAGATTTAAAACAAAATCTTAGGCCTCTTTCTCTATTATAGGCTTGTTCCAGATTGAATGTTAAGCAAAACCTCTTGGTTTCCATATGAAAAGGTTTTATATCTAATGAGAAGCAAAAAAATTCAAGTTTGGCCTGCGACTTTGTTCAAGTTTTTAATTTTGGCCCACTGTCTATTTGGGTTTGACACCCCTGATATAGATAAAAGGTAAAAACTGCAAGAGCTGGAACAGCCTTTCATCTATATAAGTTTATCCCAGAGTAGTCATCAGAATGAATCTCTGTACATCAGGTAAGACAGGCCGATAAAGAGAACAAGGAGGAAGAGAAGAGCCCTTTGACTTCCCCAACCAAGTAAGAAATAGAAGAATCTATGGTGGTTGAACGTTCACTGTTGAGGTTAATGCTTCTAAAAGACAGATTAAGGAACTTGAGCTATCTGCTTTGAAAAATACATTTGATGAAATTTTAATGAACACATTACAGCATAAATATCTGCCTGGAGATTTCTGACAATTTGCCTTGAAGCATTTCATTCACCAGGTTCTGAGGGAAAGTAATTTTTGATAACTGTTTACATGTTTGGTACTCTATCAATGCTTTTTATGTATGTCAAAATATTTTTTTATTTAGTTATAAAACAAGAGAACACCAATATATTAACGGAAATAAATATATCATAAAAGCAAACAAGTAAAAAAAAACATAAAAGCAGCAAAAAAGAACAACACTATACATGTCAATAAAATGGTACAACAATCCAGTAACCATTTGATTACATAAAGGAAAAACTCTCATCTACAATAGTCATAATGCAATAGGGAGAGATACATTATACAGGCCATGTGAACAAAAGGTGAACATAGTGTAGATCATACAGGGCAGGGGATCAAGTCAACCTGCCTGGCTTCCCTTGGGTGGCAACATCTTGACTGCTCGAACACTTGCACAACAGTACTGGTGCTCAAAGAACCAGTGTCTACACATTTGACAGCTGGTGGGAGTGTCACTATAACCAAGTGGAAATTATTCCCAAAACTGACAAATTTTTGACTATGCAGGATGGAAAATGCTGGAAAATTTGTGCTGCAGCCACTTGCAAATCTGATTACAGTTATAGTAGGTTTGCAGGTCCCGGGCCCACAACTGTAATTTGCTATGAGCTTGTGGTTTCACACCCATGCACTAAATGGCATGCAATTAGGATTTATATCTCCCCTAAAATTGGCAATTTCCTGCAAATAGAAGCATCATGACTTGTGTTATACTACATAAGAAATCTTCACTTCTAATAACTATTTTTAAAAAGAAGAAATAGTAAACAAGGATAAAGTTTGTTTTAAAAAGTAAATTGTTATTTAGAAGTTATCACTTCAATCTTAGGAAATGTAAATAGAGAAAATGCTTTTGTAAGCAAGCATTCATTTTAATAAAATGTCACATTATAGGTCAATGGAAAAATGCTTTTAATTTAAATTAATACGAAGATACCATGCAGCGAAATAGTAGATTTAATTTCTAAATCAGCCAGCCTCATTAAGGATTAAAGAATCTTCTCAGCTGACATACTGATTTAACACTGATTTACTAAAGTGGGCACTTAAATGAGAAAATACATCTGTGGCTTTGGCACAAACCTTCCACAGCAGCTGAAATACAAAGCAACAAGGTATTAATCACTGTATGTAGGTATTAATCCTTGGAGACAAGCTTGTAATATGAAAGGTATGTGTCTTTCACACAAGGGGTTCTGTAAATGTATTCAAAAACGTAAACCATGCTGTTTCTAGTTTTTGTTGTGAGCAATACCACTTCATATACTTGTTCTACATATATCAAAGCCAGATTATCCACAAGACAACCTAAGCAGCAGCCCAGAGACCAACAGATGTCCAGGTGGTCCAGATACAGCCTTCATCCACATTCTGTCCTCTCTGACATGCATGTATCAGTAGGATGTCTCCTAAAACCCATTATGACAGTTCAGGCAAAAGAATATATACATGTATTTTTATCATAGGCATTTACATTGGGCACATGTTTTAAAAACAGAGAACCAATGTGTGCCTTTCTTGCTGGGGCTCTTTTGCACATCAGAAATACCAAAAAATTTATTCTGGCTACGCCCAATATGTTTGTGTATACATACTAAAATAAGATGAGGACTAGATTGGCCCTGTGTAGATAAGGGGATAGAATCCTAAATCATTTGTTTACTGCCATGGAGCTATGTAAGGAAAGAGAAATGTCCATAGTTATTAAAGTTTCCAAATGATCCTTTTACAAGAAAGTAACCGGAAGATAATTTAGACCAAGAGTGCCCAACCTACGGACCATAGGCCACATCCAGCCTATGGAACTGCCACATCCGGCCCTGTTCTCATTCCTTCTCTGGTTATTGACTTACGGGGGACTGGGTGCGCTGCACAACTCTTATCTTTTTATGAGATCATGCTACCAGGAGAGGGAGCTTTCTGAGCATGCTCAGTTTTAGCTCCCTGAGAGTTGCTGCTCCCCGCCCACCTTGTACTGTGAGATAACTCCACCCCTCGTGCAGCAGCAGCATGAGAGCTGTGTCTGTGTCCATGCAGCTGTCATTATCCCCATGTATAAACCTTCATATCTCCTACACAGATTGTCAAAGAAACATTCAGGGAACACAGAGGTCCGTGAGAGCTGTTTCAAAACTTAATTTTAACCACCTACACATAACAAGTTGCCACATGCGGGGTCACAAGCATAAATACCTAATAACAATCAGGGATATTTTCACAATAAGAGGGGCTTTTTCAGGACCAGGGTCTTCAAATTGAGTTTGCATGTTAGGGAGCCCCAGGGGCCACTTCCACGATAATGAGCAGTGGGGTACTGTCAATTCGCTCTGTACTGTGGTGCTCCAAATATTTACTTTCCTACTCACAAAACTTCATGACAGCATTCAAACTGGTGGTGAGGTTGTGGTGCGGTTACCCCTTTATCATAGCCATAGAACCTTGCCTAGGGAGAGACACCTAGTTTCGCCTGGAACCAAATCTGCAGACACAGAGATGTTGACAATTGGAAATGTGGGACCCAGTAGGAAGCCCCTTTTGTCCCCCCCTTCTCCATTAAAATGTTATACCCATCATATCATGCTACCCTGTCACACATAACTATCCTCTTACTCTCTATGAACCCCAATTTCTCTGGAAGAAAAGGGAAATGTAACTGCAAGTGGACAACTCTTGTGGCTAACTCTGCATAAACTGCCATCTCTACAGCCCCATCACAAGATAAGAAAAACTAAACCTGTCATACTGTGCTACCCTGTCACACATAGCTAGCCACTTACCTTCTGTGAACCACAATATCTCTCTTTAACAGTAGGGGAAAGGAAATGTGAGATAAGTGGGGGACTCTTGTGCCTAACACCCCCCCCCCACTAACCCCAATTTCTCTTGAAAGGGGAGCTGTAGGTATAATCAAATGTATGATAAGTGGGGGGTGGCACCATTGCAAGATAAAAAAGACTTTACCTGTTATACTGTGCTACCATGTCACACATATCTGGCCACTTACCTTCCGTGAACCCTAATTTCCCAGGAACGGGAAGATGTAGGGACCTAAAGATGTAGTATTAAGAACATGTCCCACTTCGCTATCTGTCACATGAATTGCATTTCTTTAGAAGTGTCCATTGCAGAGATTTTGGGGTAAAAAGATGGTTAGTATGCCCCCTATAACTGACAGGACACATTGTATGGTGTAGTTTTTCCTTTTAGGTACAGGAATAGTTTTGGTAGGAAGGGTTCTATGCATTTTTTTTATTATAGGCGCAAAGGCTGGTATCAGTACAGTAGCAGAGGGCATGCTTATAGACCTCTTGCTGGGGGATTCCAGCTTCTATACTTTGTGTATTGTAGGTAAGAGGTTACTTTAGCAATTATTGGAACGTCTAATGTAGATGCAGTAAACATAACATTTCAGCTTCATTCAAAAAGTATGCAATTCATGCTCCCTGCACAGCTTTTATGTTCTTAATTGATGGTTTTGAGTAAAATGCATCCAGCATTGTTAATATGAGTAAACCTAGGAGGTGCTCATGGTTCTAAAAGATATAAGAGGATTATTATGTATATTTGTATAATATCACTGCCCAAGTCAAATATTCTTTTATTTCCAAGCGGTACTCTGGGGTTAAACTGCATTTAGCTGCCCCCTAATAAGAGTGATTAATGCAATGAATGGGCTTTGTTTTTGTTCTTCTTTTGTTAGGCTCATGCTTGTTGTAGTATTACTGCATGTTATTTTAATGCTAGAAGCAGCGTCCAAGTGTTCCTTGGCGTCCCAACCTAGGCTTGAATTTGGACTACTTTTTATGGCTACCCTTTAGCATTGAGAGTGGGGAAAAAATTGGTTATTGCTATGTTTTTTTTACCATTAGTCAGAGCATCGCCTTAGGGGATAGTTGAATTTCATTTAGCTTAGTGGTATTATTTACTCATATATCATAAGTGCCTGCCAATGCATGATACATGTGTATAAATGTAAAACTTAATGGACAAATTGTGCCCAAATTGGGAACCCTATCCTAATACCCAAGAACTTGATTCTAAGACAAAATGGCCTAAGAACATAAGAATAATGTATCACCCTAAGAGAAACCCTGAAGGATAAAAGATTGAGAACATTCATACATTTCAAAAAATAGCCAAAAACATTTGATCTTTTGAGTGGTGTTAACTTTATAGAATATTTTGCCAACTCTTTAGGAACTTAACCCAGACACCATCTTGTATTTCTAGGACAGTGTTTCTCAACCAAGGTTCCTCCAGAGGTTGCTGGAGGTTCCTTAAGCAATGAGCAATTTGTGCCGCTCAGATCAGTGACCATCAGTGATCTTCTTGGCTATCTATAAGGGTGACATTCTTCCCACTGACCACCATGATAATGTACTGTGAGTTGTAGATATAGTAACTATAGCAGGAGTTCCCTGAAGATCTGAAAGTTGTTTTTAAAGGATTCTCTCATGTTAAAAAGTTTTATAGGACTGCTTTAGGGGGTCAGCTGCTAGCTGGAAAAATGGCCGGTGATTGGAACGATCGATGTAATGCCGAAGCAAAAACCTCTTGGAGATAATTGGAGATGCAGAATAATAACTTGTTTTTTCAGCCTAGCTGAAGAATGAATGCCATGAATAGTCAGAGGTGCTTTATATACACCACAGTCTGTTGCAAATGATATTTCCAATGCAAAAACACACAGCAAATTAGCAATTTTAATCTTTGAACAGAAGTCCTGATCTATAGGCTTAGCTATAGTTGAAAATGTTAACTTGTTACATGGAATGTAATGCCTACATAAATTACATGTTGAGTTTCAGGTGTTGATTTTCCTTCTCTGTTTTTATCCAGGTTTTTTCCTTTTAAGTACATCATTTTGTAGAAACTGAAAGTGCAACCATTCCTTCTTTGTAATTCTAATGCTAAATAGCTCCATTCACAACAAATTTAGCTGGGATGCTGGATGTTTCAATGTTCACAGTCTGTTGCCATGACAACTAGACCTGACCATGATACCCCACTGTGTAAAGCATGAATTATTCCAAGTCACAGCATAGTGAAAGAGGTTTCCGAAATTTAAAAGAGAAACTCAGTCATCTCCAAAAAGCATGACAGCAAAATTCATGCAGTTCCTGTTGAAATGAAAGCAAAACTTAATTAGATTTTCACTGGAGAAAATTAAAATGCTTGAGGCTTAATACCCAGCTCTTTCAGTACAGATGCATAATGTTACTGTGCAATGCTATTGAATGAATTAATGAAGGATTATTTTTCTTTCTGATTAGATTATGATGGAGATGTTTTGTAAAACACGGTAAGGAAGAAATGGACCATCACAACATTTAATGGGTCTGAATGTAACAATTACCTTTAAAATCCTGTTTATTTGTGAAAAGCCGCACATTTTGTTTTATAGTTATTTTTATTTGGAATGTGTGATTACGGATTAGCATTTGCAAAAATAACTTGAGCTGCCTCCTCTGAAGAAATTACCATCATTTTAATTTGATTTTATGTTTTCGAATAAGGCTTTATACATTTTCATTCTGCAGGAAATGCAATTTGGAGCTAATGATGTATGGCGTATATCTAACACTGTCACTGTGTGATTACAGGAGAAGTGAAAAAGTGTATGAAAAGGACACCCCCGTGTACTTACCTCACCTGCACTCTCTTACATCTCCCTGCTTCCCTGCAACCAAAGCTGAGACTGGCAGGTCCCATGCTCCTCCATTACTTCATACCCGGAAAAGGGCAGAATGTCACCAGCTCAGATATCAAGAGGCAAAAAAGAAAAGTTCTTGCTTGACCCAAGGGGCTTTGGGCCTCTTAGTACCAACGGAGCATTGTTTAAATACCACAGCCTACCTTAGTATTATTGCTGATCATGTCCGTCACGTTATGGCTGCAGTGTAACCATCCTAAAATAGCTGCTTCAAACAGGATAATACAATATGTCACAAAGCTCAATTCATTCTTTTTCTTCCAATAATAATAAACAGGATTTATATAGCGCCAACATATTATGCTGTACATTAAATAGGGGATGCAAATGACAGATACAGACAGTGACACAGGAGAAGAGGACCCTCCCCCGAAGAGCTTACAATCTAGGAGGTGGGGATATGGAAATTATCAGTGTTGTAGTACCTAATAGTACCAAAACCTTCAGCAAGCAGGGCTGATTTACTGAAGATTTAGAATGTTTAATGAGCATAGTTGTGTCCACCTTACTGCCTTATCGAATATTGGGGAATTGTATAAAAATTATAAATTAATATTGGCAGCTAAAGGCTACACATGCAGGTCTAACAAAAGGGAAAACGGATGTAAACGACCACTATTTAGTCAAGCCTGCAAATCAATGCTTTTTTAGTGCTTGTAACAATATTAAAAAAAACAAACAAAAAAATCTTGAATGTGTAAAGTATGGTCACAAAATCATTTTTCATAGACTGGATTGTATGTTTTCAGTAAAATTATGTTTCATTATGTAGAGCCTCTTCAAATGATTATAACAGAGGCACGTTTAGAGTGGAATATTATAAGTATTGTAGCACACCCTTTTTTATATATTTACATATTTTTGTATGAATATACTGAAATAGGTTAACTAATTTACACAATTATACTAGATGCACCAATTCTAAATCCTTATGGGACTGGGAAAACTAAACAAGGTAGAGCTCTGCCACCTGGTGTTCACTGGTGCTACTACAGTTTTTAAGATATACAGATCAGCCACAACAGGGGTGTCAAACCTAAATATACAGTGGGGGTTGCGGGCCAACCTTGATAATTATTGAAAAAATATCTACAATTGAAGAAGGTTGCTAATGAATGTTAACAAAGGAAGGGCCGCTTGTGGGTCCTGATTGACGCGCCAGCAGAGCATGAGATTTGTAGTATTAGCGGTGCATGCACTGTCTACCAGCTCTAGTAGATGTTTAGTATTTTCTCGCGAGCCAAATATAATTACAGTGCAGGCCAGATTTGTCCCGCAGGCCTGATTTTGACAGCCCCTGAGCCACAACATAAAATCACCTGTCTAACATTGTTCAGGTTTCTCTTTTGCAGGAAAAAAAAAAAAAACAACAGCTCTGACTACTGAGGCATGGACTCTACAAGAACTCCGGTGTCCTGTCCTGTTAAGCAGCAAGACATCAGAAGCAGTTCATTTAGGATCCACTCTGTCTTCTCTGGCTTACACATTTCCAACAGATACACACTCACCTATCTCACGTTTGACCCAAAAGACAAATTTATTAGACCAGGCCACCTTCTTATGTTGCTTCAGTTCTGATGCTTAAGTGCCCATAAAAGCTTGCAGCAGTAGACAAGGACAAAGATTGTAAGCTCTTTGGGGCAGGGTCCTCTCCTCTTGTGTCACTTTCTGTATCTGTCATATGCAACCCCTATTTAATGTACAGCGCTGCATAATATGTTGGCGCTATATAAATCCTGTTTATTAATAATGAACTTCAGCCTGGGCACTCTGACATCTTTCCCTTATGCCCTGCATTAGCAATTTGAGCTATAGTACGTCTCCTGTGGGACTGGAACAAACAGATTAACCTGCTTCACCAGTCATTCTTTTCAACACCCAACAAGACCTGCCATTTTGGAGATGCCCGGACCCATTTATCTTGCCAATACAAGGAAAAAACTGCTCAGATGCCCACACTTGTCCAGTTTTCCTGCTTCCAACTCATAACTTAAATGTAATACTTTACAGGTTGGATAAGGAGATTAATGAAGTGACTGACACTTGACTTTGCTGTCTTTAAAAAAGACGCCAATAGAATCATCAATAGTGGAGCGTACCTGTTTCTAAATAGTGTTGGCACAGGATTGACTGAATGATTGATACAATGCAGTGTAATTCATATTGAATGGCACCCCAAAATGCCCACCATGCAGCAGACCTGACTTACAAGGAACCAAAATGTACAGAAACAGATGCTTCATAGACATTCTTTGCTGTACTCTCATGCATTAAGTTCCTAGATTGTAAGCTCTTTTGGACATGATCCTCTCCGCCTCCTGTGTCACCGTTTGTATCTGTCTGTCATTTGAAACCGTTATTTAATGTAATGCAGCGCTATATAAATACAGTTTATTAATAATAATTAGTAATATTAGTCAGCCGATTTAAATGAGTGGGCAACACATGGCAGCACAATGAACAATGCATGCTAATGCAGCTACAAAGATGTTGACCAAGCCTGATAATGTTTTACTACTTGTTAGGAATATATCAATATGTAAATGTGACAAAGCATTGTATGGTAGTTTGGAAAATTTTTTAACCATTGCAGTTGATGAGTTCTTTCCAGAAGCTTGCTGGTAGAGTAGGCCTAGGAAGCGCATTAGAGCCTAGTGTAGACCACCTGCTATTGAGGATCTTACAATTCACTCCTTATCTATTGCAGTCTGAAATAAGGCTAATTTTGTTTTACAACCAAAGTGACTGGCATTCACTCTTTATTTCATCCTTGGGAAAGAACCACATCTGGGATAAATGTGCCTGGGACTTTATAGAGTTTGATAAAGGACCACATAAAATAATTTTTTTCAGAAAATAATACATAGTATCATGGACCGAAGTTGTCAAATAATTCCTCTCTTTATTTAGGAAGTAAATGAACATTTAGAAAAGAGACGAACTGTGGAAATAGTAAACTTGGACTTTGCAAAAGTATTTGACACAGTATTCTACAGAAGAAAAATATCTATAGTCTTAGAATCTGTAATTAGATAAAGAACTGCTTTAAAGATTACATTTCTAGATGAACGATTCATACTCTGAATGGCCTAAGTATATTACTTAAGTGCAGATGACACCCAGCTATGTAATGAAATAAAGTCCTTACAAGGTATCTCTAACTTACAAGCAGACTTGGATGTACTGTTTGATTGGTGAACAAAGTTACAAATGACATTTAATTTTGATAAATGTAAAGGTATACACTTGAGGGCTAACATGCATTCTTCAAACACTGTAGGGGAGGATACAACTGGAGAACTCAATAACTGAGAAGGATCTGGGTGTTTTGGTAGAATATAGATTCTTATTATTTGCATTGAAAAATCAAGCTGCAATATTCAAGGCTACATACACATGTGCAATGGTTCTCGTCCGATATCGGACGGGAATCTGGCATGTGTACAGCGCTCGTTGTCTATCGTTCAAACGACCGCCCTGGCAGACCCATGGACAATGGACTACGAACAAACTTAATGGAAGTGAAGGGAGAGAGAAAGAGCGCAGCGGGGTGCCTCTTCGTCGCTCTCCCCCTCCCCTCTCCATAAAGCAGAATGGTGCTGTTCATGCATCGTGCAGTCGTTGGAAAGGATCGTGAAAGATCCTTTCCAGCGACAATTATTGCACGTGTGTAGATAGCCTTAAGCTTGCAAAGTACTTCAAGTATTAAAAGAGGAATAGACTGCAGAGATGCAGACATAATCCTGCCCCTTTGCAAAGCATTGGTCAGACTACACCTGAAATATATAATCTAGGTTTGAGTACTAGTTCATAAAATGGATGATATGGAACTGGAGAGAGTGCAGAGAAGGGCAACTAAGGGGGAATGGAGGAGGTCAGGTATGAAACAAGGTTACCTTAACTAAATGAAATCTCCTTTTAGAAGAGGTATTTAAGGAGGGATACAATCACCATGTATAAATATTTTATAGTTTAAAAAAAAAACTTTAGTGCATTTCTAAATGCACAGAATATATAACTAGATATTACATTTTTTAATAGAATAAGACTAGACATTGTTGACCCAGGGAATATCGGATTGCCTTACGGAATCAGGAAAAACATTATTTCCCATGTTGGGGAAAACTGGACCATGCTTCCATGCCTTATATGGTTTTTATAACCTTCATCTGCTTCAACAGTATATATAGGTTCCTGTTTAGAATTCAGAAGTTTTCTAATAAAGATATAAAATGTGTTTGTAGAGATGCATAAACTTCAAAAATAGAAAAAAATTACAATGGACCTCTAAACAATTATACATTCTCCATAAAATGTATGGGAGCTGTATAAGGAGTGTAATAAATCCTAGAGTAGTGTGCTTGGAACCTCCTCAACGGTTATCCATATAAGTTATCAAAATCACATTTCCTCAGTGTAAAAAATCTGAGCAACCCTGTACATAATCCTCTTATCTGCTGTTCATACATTCTGCTTTGTTCCTTCAGTTATTTCTCATAACCCATGACCCTGGATGGAGATAGGAACAGTGAATATCTAAAAGCTCACATTTCCAGTCATTGAAAAATATCTTAAAAATTGACTTCACTCACCCAATGTGCTTGTTAATCCCATGTCCTGTATCTGTTGAACTTAATTCGAAATTTCAATAACTGCTTCATAAAAGAAAAATTCTCTTAGTGACCCCAGCGACATTATATTGGGAGATTTCAATGAGCACATATTTAGAGATTCTGATCTGAATTTCTGCGGCTTCACACTCAGTAGCAATGGACTCAAAGGCAAGGCTGGAGATCACTGCTCCACTGCTCAACAGGGCTATCCTAGTCTTTCTGCTGCCTAAGTATGGGTTTTAATGGCAACCCATTGAGAATATTTCTTGGAATTTCTTTATATCTGTCTATTGTACCTGCATGCTTTCAAACCTCAAATTTGGAAGAGCTTCTGTTTACATTTTCATTGTCACAGCTTTGGGCCTGGTAAAACAGCAACAATTTAGGTCTAGGAAGATCTACAAAAGCAGCCACTTTCCACTTGCTAGTGAACACGAGGCCTATGACACCATGATAACAGTAGTCATGGTCTTATTCTCAAACTGTATTAAATATTTCCCATTTTTTGGCAATTTAGGTCTTTGACCTGTTATAACCATTTATGGGTACCTTTTTCTGTAAGAAGTGAATTCACCTTGCCATCCTAGCTGCATAATGTACCCAGCTTTTTCTGATCATTCAACAGCACAAATAATTTAGCCGTCCTCTCTAGTTAGACATCTTCCTGCATATTTCCCTCTGGGCTGGCATCTCTTAAGGGCACCAGACTTCAGGGTTGGACTAGGAAAATGACACTCCAAACGTTTGCCTTAAACATTTATCAACTTCCCTTTGCTCACAGAGCTGAGCAACCTAGTGTTTGGACTGGGAAGTTAAATTCTGTTATCTAGTTCATACTGCTGACTTCTAGAACATCCTCAATGGTAGGGGACAGAATTATTACTTTTCATAAGAAAAGTTAACTTGAGGAAAAAATAACAAAACCAGAATTGCTACAATATTCATCTTCAGTTCAATTCTTCATCTTTAAGTGAGAGATTTTTATTGTTGGATTGTTTTCATTGACACTAGGTGTTCACAGTCTGATGGTCAGCATTGAACCATTTCCTTTGAGCATAGGTCCATGACCAGCTCTAATCTGTAACTGGACAGTCAAAAGAAAAGTAACACAGTGATCTTCCTTTTTGCTCATTTATATATATATATATATATATATATATATATATATTTATATATATGAACTTATTGACTGTTTGTACTGCTTCTTTCTTTATATTCCATTTCTGATGTACAGGCATGGCAAAAGGGTGATCCAAAACATTTATTCTTTTAAAAAAAAAAAAAAAAAAAAAAAAACATTTAATGATGAATTAATTAAAGAACTGTATTATGTGTATTTTTTTTAATTATTTCTGTCTACATTAAAGATTTATTGCATAATTATGTACAGACATTTTAGACAAAATAATTTTTTGTGTGAGAGAGCTGCAAGAGAAGAAAAACACAGTCGCCCAAGTAGACCCTAATCCAAGCTGTTACAATGTGTGCATGTAAAATCGAGGACACAATTTGCAATCAAGATTAAAGAATTATGCAAATATACATTTTATTGTGAGATAAGAACTTTACAGTTACTTAGGCAGAAGAAAGATAACTATAGTGTATAGCTTCTCTTTCATTACCATCTGCATAAAATGTGCAAGAGAAAAGAAAGTAGTTATGAATAGAATAGATAATAATGAATAGATATTAGAATGTACTGTAGGTGCTGAACAAAATGCCAAATGTTCTACATAACATTTCTCTGTTCTAATGCCTATAGACAAAACATTGCATTTGGTCTGCCCTGGAAAGAACATCTTAATCTTTGTAATGTTAAAGCAATTTAGCAATCTTACTCTTAACTGTATAAATTATTATAAAAAAGGAAAAGAGGGAAGTGGCAAGATTAAATACATGGCAACTACATAAAGCACTGTAAGGCTCCTTCTACAAACATACAATATGAATTTCAAATAGATTTATAATCTAATAAAACTATTCATGTAAACTATACCTAATATAAGGAAAAATAAAATAATGTAACCAGTGGTGTGATATTTGTTTGTACACCACCATTACAACCTATGCAGTATTTAAATGTCACCCCTACTATCAAACAATACTACATATTCTTCCATATTCATCTGTATCTGCTACTGGTAGCTTACCCTAGTCAGTGTATTCACACAATCCAACTACAGTAGTATTTGAAGAACTTGGCCAATATAGAGGAATGAATTGTGTCTGCAATGGTAAGCACCTTTCCCACAATTATATCAGGACAACCACATTTGTTAACTATGAAAGCAAGAAGATTTTTCTTTTAGTTTCAGAAGGATTTTTTTTACAGGAAGAGAAGTTAGAGCAGAACTAAATTCCACTATACTCATCTTTCCCTATTCTGTTGGAAGACACCACCATCTTCTTCCTTAAAAGTACATGGTCTTCCTTCACAGGGTTGGTATCACAGATAAAAAAAAGTCAATGAACAAAATATTCAGCCTCCTGGCTGGCATAAACATACGCTTCCTCTTGGCGGCCACAGACTGACCTACAGCCAGTGGAACCTACAGTACCTGCTGCTTAGCACAGGGTGTACTAAATAGGCTTCTGGGCCATAGGAAAATATAGGAACCAGAACTGGGAATCTGTCCCACTTTGCTCTTGCGGATTCCTAGTAAAACCTGCTACTAGAAACTTACAGATTACCTGCAAACAGCTCATTGCTGGTTTTAGGTCCAACATAGCATCCATTCAGCACTCTAACCAGCAACACAGGTGACCGTTTTGTTACTGTTTTACATTATATGTATTGTTTTGTAACAATATGATGTTTTTTTAACTAAAACTAAAACTTGTATGCAGGCTTTATTCATAAATGCATTATAGAAATATGTTTATGAATAACATTGGACAGCTAAAGGTGAAAAAAAGTAAGAAATACTAGGAAGAGGAATATATTTATGCGGCTATCAGGGGGTATGGTTACTGGAGGAGGCTGCTAGATTATGTATTATGTCACATGTTTCCTATAGCATTGTGGTTTTGCAGTACTCTGAAATATATTATTTTATCAGTCGAAGAAGTAGGTATGGAAAGAAGGCATTATGGTAACCCCAAACAAAGATCATACCTAGAATAATCTTGTACTGGGAATTGGAGTGGAGAGACATCCCCTGATGTTTGAATACATTTGAGTGCATTTGAACAGTTCATTTACTTCGGTCCTTCAAGTGGGTTAGTGTACAGGATATACTCCTCTATATATTATTCAGTGAAGGTGGCAGGAAATTGTTAAAGTTTTCTTAAGACATCATTTAGAGAAAAATATTTTCAAGTTGGAAATTACATAAACTTTTTTCTAGAGAGCTCCATATTTTAATCTGTTTTAGAGTGTAATCCACACTTTATAATTCCTGCTTCAAACACTTCTGTATATTTTCAAGTAGGCACCCTCATTTTTGCAAACCTTATAGGTTTAAAGTCTTGGAATTCTATCTACTGTTTTGAGTTGGGAAATGAGTAATTATTTGAAATATCTTCTTTTTAATACATATAGAACTATATAGAATATAAGAAAAACTGTCACATTTGTTCAAATAATGACATAGTAAATCACCTGCTGTGGTATATAACAGATGGCTTGCACATGAGTCACTACACTGTTACACCAAAGAAAGGACCATATCCAGACACTGTGATATTTTATGTGTAAATGCAGAATACAAATGCAATGCTGTGCTGAAACAATATATACATGGCACCACCTTGTGGCAAATAATTGAGAGCTCCAGTCCATGTGTAAAGGCTTCCTTCTATTCTTCACTGCTTGACTTGAGAAAAACAATGAATAAAGTATACAATACCCCTTTTAATTGAACTTATATACGAAGAACTAAATTAGATAGCAGTTGGACACATTGGAGTCAATCTGACTACTTATTTATATATATAATACATTGTACAAGATACTGTATATAATAAATGCAAGGAAAATGATTGAGCATGATTAATTTTTGTTTTATTGCATTCCTGTCTCGTATTCCTGGAAGCTAATAAAAAATTCCTGGAGTTAAAATCTTACTGGAAATAATAGTCTCACATCTATAATTACCTAATAGGTACCTTAAAGTACACCTGTTCCCAGACTATTCTTACTATACTGTTTCTGCAGCATCGGAGGCTGAAGACAAAGTAGGAAGTAAAAAAAAAAAAAGGCCAACTTCATCCAGTAGAACTACACTAGAATTTCCAATATTCTATATCAGTAGAGTTCTAGTAAGACCAAGTAGAATCTGGTAGAAATGTTGTATTATTTTTTTTATTTTTGATTTAGAATGAGGGCATGCATTGTAGAGATATGTACAACAGCAATGTCCAACTTGATCAGGTGTTATTACAGAGTAAAATGACTAATTTCAAATATATTATTTCTTGTAGGCTGGCATCATTTTGCTGCATATCCAGAAAGCAGTAGGGAATTGGAATAACTTTAAAGCAGACCCATCAGCACATGTTTATTATTTTATAAAAAGGTAGCTAACCCCCTTACATTTTAAAAAATTGTGATTTTTTTATTTTTTTTTTTATTTTTGAGGGGGAGAGCCCTTATCTTTCACCTTTACCGCCATGTCAGTAAAAACAGAAGGGGAATCCAGCAGCCTCCTGGGATACTTGCCATACAAATCCCAGGCTGTAGGCTGCTCCTTCTGCACATGCTTGAGATTGGGCATGTGTCATCAGGGGGTTTCCTATAATGTAAAAAGCAGATGTTGGCTCTAGGTCCTCATTAGATTCCAGTTCAAACAGCTGTTCTTGAATCAAATATGAAGATAATTGTATAGGTTTATTATAACGCACTCCTATGATATTGCAAATGTCTGACATTATGACTTGCTTTTCACTTATTATTGCCTGTTTCATGTGGCATTATTAGGCTCACATCCAAAAAATCTATACCAAAGGCAATAATAGTTTTTAAACAATAGTCACAGAATCCTCCCAGAGTCATTCATTGTATTTAACAGAGAGATCTGAGCTGCATAGGGGACAGCAGCAAACTATGTTAGGGTCATAGTCCATTAGACAGGTCATTTGGTGTTTGAATAACATAACTTCCAAAATATTCAGAGCAGAAAAATTAAATATTGTCCTTTTCTGGCAGGGATTCAGTAAAACAGTGTTTTTTTACAGACTTTCACAGACATTTAGACAAAAATTTGCAAAACTGCCAATTAAAACTATATACTTAACTCAATGGATACTCAACAAATACATCAGGAAATGGTGTAGATGCTGAGACAATCCTGAGATATTGATAACATTGTCTTGTAGTTTATCTGGTCTGATTGTATAAATAATATGTACAGTACCTTTACTGTAGAATGCTAGACATGGTTCTATTCCTGGAAGATACACTTATACTCAGGGCTTCCTATTCATTAAACATACATAATACAAAATAAAACAGGAACTTATATTACATAATATAGTATAATATTAACAAAATTCTCATATACTCAATGGTCACTTTATTAGGTACACCTTGCTTATATTGGTTGGGACTCTCTTATGCTTTCAGAACTCATGTAATTCTTCATGGCTTAGGTTTAACAAGGTGCTGGTTCTTACTGACATGGCAGCATTATGCAGTTGCTGCAAATTTGTTGGCTTCCTATCTATTATGCGACTCTCCCGTTCCATCACATCCCAAAGGAGCGCTATTGGAATAAAATCGGGTGACTGTGATGGCTATTTTAGTACAATGAGCTGTCATGTTCCAGAAACCATTTGAGATGATTCGAAGTATCAGAAGATTGGTACACTGCAGTCATAAAGACATGGACATAGTCAACAACAATACTGTAGTTGGCTGTGGAATTTAAACACTGCTCAGTTGTCACTAAGGGGCCCATAGTGTGCTGAGAAAATATCATTACACCCCAACTATTAGCCTAAACCATTAAAAGGCAGGATTGATTCATGCTTTCATATTGTTGAAGCCAAATTCTTACCCTACCATCTGAGTGTCGCAGCAGAAATGAGACTCTAAGGCAATAAGGCAGCCTTTGTCCAATATTGGTAAGCTTGTGTGGACTGTATACATAAAATAATCACAAAGAAAAAGAAGGGTTTTTGAAGGCAAACAGTGGTAATGTATTATTCATAATCCTTCATAATACATTACGAATACAATGTAGACTGGGTTTCAGTCATGTTAACAATAATTACAGTACATGTAAGTATTTGGGCCAAAAAGGCACTAGACAATCATCATCTAGTAAGCATGGTAAGACTGGTGTAAATACTTGTCACACATATACATAGGCTGTAAACCTGACACGTTTCGCCCATTTTAGGATTCCTTAGGGGTGGCGGTACGTTTAGCGATTGATTGACAGTATCAGTAAATACATCAAATTACTGTAGGAACAAGTTGAAACAAGAAAATGAAATAAATAAATATACATATAGGTACTATATATACATTTTATCTGTTACAATAACCAAAGTGTAAGATTGGTAATATATTGTGATATAATGCCAAGCTAATGTAGGTGATATCTGTGTTAGAGTGAGTTTGCTGCTATGTAGTGCTTCACAGTGACCAAGGTGGTGTCAGGGGGGACCGTCATATTGTGTAATAGCTGAAGCAGTTGAATAATGTCCCTGAGAAATTGCTGGCATTGGATGAAATAGAGTTTATGCCCGCTACAATCGGGAGGCCAGGAGGGTCAAAAAGTCTCTTATGGACGTTGGGGAGGCTATAGAATGTGGGAATGACAGGATATTTATTCCAAAGGAAATCCTTCGTTTTGTGTGAACTGTAGCCTCAGGTGCCTGTTCTTAGCTGACAGGAGTCATCCTGTTTGGTCTGCTGCTGCTGTAGCCCATCTGCTTCATGGTTCAATACGATGTGCATTCAAAGATGCTCTGTCCTAGAATGGTTGTCCAAAATCCCAACAGATCAGCAGATTCTATGACTAAAGCTGCGTACACACTTCCAATTTTTATCGTTGGAAATGAACGACGAACGAACGACGAATGATCGATTGGGCAAAAATCGTTAGTATAAAAAGTAACCAACGACGCCGACGAACGAGGATAGTCGTTGGAAATGAACGACCGGACTGGCGGATCGGATTGGACGACGATCGTTGACCATCTATCGTGTGTACGGTCGTTCATTGATCGTCCATGGTCTGAGCATGCGCGGTGAACGAACGTTCGCTCACTTCCTGTGGTGCACGTCACTTCCTGTATCGTTCAAACGATCGCATCTATCGTGTGTACAATATCTGCGAACGATCGTGTCGTTATCTGTATGTACAGGATCGGTGCTATACGATCGTTCGCAGATATCGTGCAGGATCGTTCGTCGTTCGTTTACCAACGATAATAATTGGAAGTGTGTACGTAGCTTAAGACTTAGCCTAGCCCACCTGGCACCAACAACCATGCCCAATTCAAAGTCACTTAAATCAACTTCCCTATCCTAATGCTCATTTTGAACTTCAGCAGCTCGTCTTGACAATGTCTATATTAAGTTTCTGCCCTGTGATTGATTAACCAGATATTCGTTCTAACAAACAATTGAACAGGTATACCTGATAAAATGGCAGGTGAATGTACATATGTGCATAAAACAAATGTCTTACAGAGAAACTTAACAAAATTTCACATTTTAAATAAGGATCCAGTCTGCCATTGCTTGCTTAGCAGACAAAGAGTTTACTCTTTAAAAGCTGGAATCAGATTTTGTTGCAGTCAACTCTATATACTGTATCTCTCTAATTAATTTGCCTCCAAAGCTAAACATTTCTTCACAGTCCAAATTTGCACTGATATCTCAACTCTAAATTTGATTTAACCACATTTAACAACATCAGTCAGATTGGATCCAATTTTTTTACAGTGTATAAATTTTACTCAATGTAACTCCAATGAGCCAATCAAGCACATAATGGTGTTGCATAAAGCTGCTCACAACTCTACTACAGAGTACCTAACTGCCGGAGGGTGAATGTAAATATTTTCAGATAGAAGAAAAAATTATTATAAAAGTTAAACTAAAAAAATGCATAATTGCCAAAAAAGATGTTAGAGTTTAGGTCCGCTTTACCAGATGAATTCCCTGTAATGTTAAGAGAAAGACAGAAAGGTATTAAGTAAGAAATATGCAAAAAAAAGTAAGAAAATGAAAAAAAGGAAGGAAGATATTACCAAATAGCCCAACTATTAAACTAAAACCACCATTTACACTGTGACTTGTCACACATCCCCCTTCTGTAGGGGACAGGATACTTTCTGAAAATTTCAACATATCAGACATTGTTTAACAGAAATCTTTTACTCAATGCTAACTCCACAATGGGGCGAATGATCAGTGTTTTTTTGTCTTGGGGTACGTTCCAGTTACCAGTACAAATTCTTGTGCCAATAGAAAGTATATTTCTGTAGCCGGAAATTGTGTTCTGTGAATGTTTCCAGCAACAGTAACACAAACAGGTGCTGCACACACAACTTTATTTAATATATGGAGAGGGAAATACTAGCAGGAGGCACTGCATCCCCTACTATAGAAAATGACAGCTGTTGTCCTTGGTTTGTTATTTAGCAATCTGCCAAGTGAATAGTTAAATGGCATTGGGGGACCACCGTACAGAGCTAGATTTTCACTTCTTTACACTCACTTTATAGCCAGACATTCATTATTTAGGGAAACATCTGTCTGGGAAACAAATTTCTGCTAACTTTTTCTGGAAATTGGCAAGGGGTATTAATGTATTTACTTCCCTAGGAAAGAAGTGGATATCTGGAAGCCCCTAATTTAAGAACACAGCATGTACTACACTTCTGTGCAATGTAGAGCATTAGCCTGCCTATCCAAAAATATGGACTTCCAATTACAACCCACAGCCAACGGCACCCATTTTTGAACATGTGCGCCTGCTTTGAAACTTCTTAAGTAAATTCTTCTTTAATAGTGTCCGTGGGCTACCATTGTCTTTTAAAGCAAGAACACTTTGTCAATTCAGTTTACCTGTTTTTACACTGAATATTTTTGTGTGTCTGCTGTTTATTGTTACAATATATAAGACTATTGGACTTGTTTGAACGAGTGTAGTATGCTCTTTCTTAAACTACTGTAGTAGAATCAATATTGTGATGCCAAATTTGAAAGATATTTGGCATCAAATACCTCAGTTTCACCCTGGAAGAGTAATAAAGGGCCTGGATAGGGCTGTAAATAAGTATTGTGCTATATATTTGCAGCTTTTGCATGGGATTATTATTATTATTATTATTATTAATAAACAGGATTTATATAGCTCTAACATATTACGCAATGCTGTACATTAAATAGGGATTTCAAATGACAGACTAATACAGACAGTGATACAGGAGGAGAAGACCCTGCCCTGAAGAGCTTACAATCTAGTAGGTGGGGGAATTTCACACACAATAGGATGGGAGATATGTAGTGGTGGGAAGTAGTAGTGGTGGGATCTAGGCATGGACTGGCCAGGAAAGAATGGTTGGGGGTTTGGCACTCCATTCTGCTTCCAGGCCAAAAGTTGAGGTTAGCTAGGAAGCACATGACAATTGATAAAAACGCACCTGTCTTTGAAACAGGGGGAGAGTTGGAGCCTGAGACCAGGTGTATCTCAGGCAGAAAGGCTGTGTGAAGCCTGTGAGCTGGGAGTAGCTCTCCAACAATTTAGGTCTGGTGGACCAGCTTTATAGAGAGTGTCAGAAAGTCAGGAGGCTAAATTTGGTGTTTTGTTGTCATGCTGTAATTTACATTGATTCCATGTGTGGGAAAACCCTGGATTTGTTTATTTGTGTTGCTTTCTGTGTATGTTCTTGCAAATAAAAATGGGCGGAGTACCCTAAATTTGAACATACAGCCTGAGATGCCTCCCTGCAGCGAGTACATTTTATGTTTATCTCCCACACTATCCATTTTAGATTTGAGCAACAGAAACTCTTACTGATTATGGCAGGAAATAGAAAGCTATTATTCTGATTTTAAAAAAAGTACATATTTAAATATTTGAGGTCCATCACCTTGTCTACACAATAAGTCCAGGAAAAGGAATTTACAATGTTTATAGACTTTTTTTCCATTAAGCCTTATACATTACTGTCACAATAAATTGCATCCAAACTTAGATTCTAGTCAAAGGGTAAATTCCTTTTTTACTTATAGTATGAATCGTGAAAATAAGTATGAAGCTTTCATTAGAACTATACTTGTGTGATGCAGTTTACTGTAATCAAATCAGTTAATAGGTAGTTGTTTTTTTCCTATAGTCTTAAATATCTATAGTCCTAAAAATCTATAGTCTTTGAATTTATTTATAAAAAAAAGCCTGCTAGATGTGGTATGCTATCATGGAACAAAAATATTTCTATGCATTTCATACTGTGGGGCATTCTAGAAAGTGGGTTAGTGGGCTTTGTGTATTATTGTGAGATAACAGGAGACAGTGGTACAGTTTACAAACATTTGAACTTTGTCCACTTTTTCTATACATATATTATCTAACAATGTGAAAAGATCATGGATTCTAATCATAATTCTTATCTGTATTCTGATACAAGAGGTTTTATAAAGATTTACGTGCGTAAGAAAACTGGAGCCATCGGGTGGTGAATTTTACCTTAATGTTCTGAATGTCTTATATTCAAACTCATATCAACACAGATAAGAATGGGATGACAGTGGTGGTAGGAGACATTATAGAACACTATGCTGCCTGGTGCCTGGTGGCCATGTATTGACTGTATGGGATTCATTTTCTCCCTGTGACATCCATATACATCCACATTTATGGTTGTTTTTTTATTAACTAATAATTTATATTATTTCTGATAATGTTTGATTTGGGCCTCAATTAGGGATGAGTGAACGAATTTATAAATTCGGTCTCGCAGCGAATTGGGCCGTTCTCGCTTACCAAACATGTAGGTGAGAACAGCCTTTGTAAATTCGCTCTGCGACTGAACATTTGGGACCTGCAAGACAGGGGAGCCGAGCTGTCAGATCCGCTCCCCTGATTGCTCTTGCAGCCCTTTACTAGTTGTATGTATTTTTGGATAGAGTTTCCCTATCCAAGAACACAGGAGTCCTCCATCCAGGAACAAATACTACATGGCAGCAACAGCAATCAGAGGGGGCGAAGCAGCTCTGCTCCCCTGATTGCTGTTGCAGTCCTGTACTATGTGTTCCTGGATAGAGTTTCTCTATCCAGGAACACAGTGTGAGTCTCATGGCTGGCCATTCATGAATGAATGCAGCGTAGGAAAAATCCCCTGATTTTTCCCACGGCCGCGTTCATTCATAAACACAAGCCGTATGACTCACTCTGAGAGGAGGAGCCTTCCTCAGCCAATCAGAGAGCACTAGAGGTTTTGAATGGAGGGACTTCTCCCCATTTAACCTCTAGTGCCTTAAAAAAACAGTAATATTATGATACATTTGCTACATTTTTCTTTTATCCACTGCAATGGGATCCACTGTGAGAAAAATGTAACAAATGTATCATCAATATTACTGTGCTAGAAAGTGTGTTACAAAGTAAGAGATACTTATAATACAATGTCAGCAGGTTCTCCTGTGCTCAATGAGCAGAAAACTGTTCATTGGTAGTTTGAAAACAGTACACAACAGTTCTAGCAATTTTTTTTTTTAAGGCACTAGAGGGTAAATGGGGAGAAGTCCCTCTATTCAAAAGCCTTCCTCAGCCAAACAGAGAGCACTAGAGGTTTTGAATAAGGAGATCCCTATGGAGGTTATGAATAGGTTAATTAACCTCTAGTACCCCGGGGATCACAAACAGGAGGATTCCTAGGGCTGAAAGCAGCTCTAGGAATCCTCCTGTTTTAATTTCCTCGATCTTCCGATGGTTTCGCAAAATCAGTTCAACATAATTTTTCAGAACCATTGGAAGTTCGAGGAACTTTTGGCTAGACTGCCAGAGGCATTCTCGCTTATCCCTAGCCACAATGAATGCTAGATGGCTACTCTTTACTGACATACAGTAATAACATATTTTACAAAATAAATTAAATAACAGTAAATGTAACTGAAATTGTCATGCATGTATCATCTATTTGTATAACTGCATGGAATTAAAATATTGTATCAAACCTTGTATCCTCCCATGAGTCTGGTGTAACCACAATCTAACTTGCTATAGTCAAAGGACCTGTTTAATTTCTACATCTTACGTATTTTATTCCATACCTTGGTCAAATTATTTGGAATACTGAATTAAATGTTTTAAACTAAAACAAGTTAGAAACATGAAAATATAATCTGCAGTGCATTCTTTATGTTCACACATGTCAGGAAGATACATACTTAGATTTGCCTTGTTTAACTCCTAGTGGATGAATCCTGGGATCAAAGTCCGCAGCGCATAGCTCAAGGCTTCCTCCAGTGATAAATAGTTGCATAATCACTTCAAAATAGAAGATAATATGGAGGAGATTATCTGTATGATAATAAATGCTGTTGTAGTTGTACATTTACAGTTATCTACCAAACCGTCCAAAATGAAAATAACGTTAGTTATAAGGCACAAAGATATGCAAAACAAAATGAGTTATGTAAAAATACCACTGGATTCTCACAAGTATTGAAGTGATTTTTAAATGTTTCTATTTTACCCTTGTTTGCAAAGCACTGATTACTAGTCCAGTCTCACCTCTCGTAAGCATCATCCTGAATAAAAAAACATTGCAAAATTTAATTTAATTGAACATTTACACTAAATCATTAAAAAATACATTGCACACAAACATTATTTGTAAAATATTTCATTTTCAACACCACAAATCGCAAATGAATACAAGCACACATGTTTTACATACAACAGAAAATAATAAAGGATTCTCATTTTTCCAGACCTAAACCAAACCTTGTTTATTTGTGACATCTTCTTTCAGTGACTCAGTGACTGAAGTTGGCCCAGACTTGAAGTTACACCCTGCTCTTTACTCAGTATTGGTATAAAAAAAGACACATAAGTATATTAGGAGACAGGATAAATCACATACCTTTCCCACCTGCCTGTCAAATGTAATGCTCAAATCATTTATAGTTCTCCTATTTTTGCTGTAGGATTTAAACCCCTATAAGAGTGTGTCTGTTTACAAATAAAGTGGTTAATGCTCCTGGACCTTAGTTCCTCATTGGGCTGCATAGCCACCTGTTTGCTAGGTTCCAGATCCAGGATTGGGTCTCTCTCTTTTTGTGTTCTTTGAAGTCAAGCACCAGAGGGGTCTCCTCTGTGATATATGTGATATTCCCCCTGAAGAAGCAGGCTCGTACTGTGAAACACATTGGAATTTATCAGAATCTATTGCATCTGCCATTCTGTTCCCTTCATCTTTTGTCTGCTTTATTTCCCCCATTGTTAGTCACCTCATTCACTTTGTTCACAATCTTTTTCTCATCTTCTCTCTGTTCCATTATCTGCCCAATCTGTCTACACCATCTCTGTATATTTTGTGCAATTCCTCTTCTGCTCTCTCTATCCTCTCCTTTCCATTTTCGCCCCACTCTTTCTAGCTATTGCACTAATCTGTCCATAACATTTACTTAAATGGGAAAGATTGGGATCACCGTTGGGACCATGGCCCTGATTTATGAAAGCTCTTCAAGGCTGGAGAGAATACACTTTCATCAGTGAAGCTGGTTGATCCAGCAAACGTGGAATGGATCTGTTCCAGGATTCAAAGTGTTTACTTGCAAATAGTAAATAATTTTTAAAAATCCATTCCATGATTTCTGGATCACCCAGCTTCACTTCTGAAAGTGTTTTCGCCAGCCTTGGAGAGCTTTCATAAATCAGGCCCAATGACAGAACACTATGACTTGCCATGGGTCTAAAATGGGTTTTTAGGCCAGCTTTTCACTTATGTGGTGCATTACTGCACAAAAAATAACCAGTGTTACAATAAAGCTGATTACTGGGACATTTTTCCTCATGTGGCTCCCCAGCCACTAATCTTCTCTGTTCCACTTTTAGGGAAAGCAGAGTCCTTTCTAAGATGTGCACATCAATGCCTGCATAAATGAGTACTTCCAATTGGCTGTCCAATGACAAGGTCCATTTAGGAATAAGTGGAGAAGGGACATTGTTAAAAGGAATCCATGGAGGAGTGGCTGCCGTGAGCACTCTGTGGTCCTAGATCAATGGTCCCCAGCACCATGAAACTGTACAGGCAAGCAGCCTAGATGGTAGATTTAGTTTAGTATTAATATTATTAATATTATTATTATTATTAATAATAATAATAATAATAATAATAAAAAACAGTATTTATATAGCGCTGTACATTAAATAGGAAATCAAGTATTCTTGCATATGTGCTGTAGGTAACGAAAAAAAAAAAAAAATGCAAGATGGGTTAGAGGAGGGTTGAAGGGATTAATGGGATCGTTTTCATATTTTCCCCCAAAGAGTGGCTTTTAGACAGCCAATTTATTTTAAATTGGCTGCCAATGTACACCAGCTCGCCTAAAACCAACCTGACCTTTCTTAAGAAACACAGTGCACCACAATTCAGGGTAGTGCATTTCTGTGCATCGCAGTGGAGTGCAGTGCAAACATTTTCAGTAAAAATTTAAAATATGGTTATTCACCCTTAAAGTGTCACTAAATTTAACCATTTCACCTAATCCTAAATTTATAAACTAGGGACCCTACTTCGTTTCCAGAAATTAGTAACCTAGCCTCCTCCTACACATTTACATGTAAAACTATGAACTAACATAACACACCTGGAGGTAAACAATATTACTGCCTAAAATTTCCCCTAATAAATGGACTGTCATCCAAGTACTAAATCACTGGCCTTATTACCGGTATGTGTTTTTGGAGCATGCAGAGATATGCAGAGCATGCAGAGATATGCAGAGAAAAATGTAGCATAAAAAGAGATGTGCATGTGAATGTGAACAGAATTGCACTATGCAAAGCTGAAGTGAAGCAGTGCAAATGAGGAGAACTGGCTGACAAAATGAAAAGCTAAAAAAAAGGCTTGATCATTGAAAAATATCAGATATTTGAATATTATGTACAACTGGAATGCTGGTTTTTGAAAGAGGGTTTAGGGACACTTCAAGTTAACCAAGCAGGAAAGAGGAGGCTCTTCTAGTTGTTTGTTCAATACAGGATGCAAAAGAAAATAATTTGTTTGGTGTGTGGGAGGGGCCCTGAAAAAAATATATATATTTATATTTATATATACAGAATATCATGCAAATTTAATGGACATAATAACCTTTTTATGTGCTGTGCTAGCCACTTATGTCCCAAGTTATCTAGCTCTGGGAAGGCTGGGACTTCCATACTGACTCTTAGCCACTACCTGGACACAGGGACTGATACTGTTGTAGGAACTCTGTGGGACATAGAACTCTCTTCTTTACACAAAGTAGAATAGTGATTGTCGCCTGGCTGCTGGGTGGCAGCCCTAAACTTCTATTGTTACAATTACTGACTGGACTTCGTTCTCCACTTGTTATTCTCTCTTCTACTATCCTGCTCCCTCTTTCCCTATTATGTGCCAAAGACCGATCAATAAATACCTCACCAGATCTTTTTGTGCTTAGCCTCAGTATACTGTCTCTGAACTCGGAGTTCATCACAAGCTGGATTAAGGATAACTGTACCAAAAGTTGTCAAGGAGTATTACCACAATATTAAATTACTATAACAAAATCATTACACCAATTCCAATGCCAAATGGTTCCAAAAAATCACAGTGCCAAAAACAATTGCACCAAATTCTACATGGCAAAAAAAAAACTTAAACTGTTGTGCCTGAAAATGAAGTAGATCTCATTTTACTATCACCAAGGCTGATGAGTGACCAAATTATTCATAGATTCTAGATAATTTGTTGTATATCTAAATTTATGTGCAGGTAAGCAAGTATAATGGGGTGGATATGTAGATCAGATTGGGCTAGGTCAGGGTCATGCTGTGACAATGGCAAGTTATACAGGTTTGGCAGACTCAGCAGGTAAATTACAGGTTATGTATGCACTTTGTGAAATTGAATGGAACTACCTAATGCACTGGTACCAATGAATCATTGTATCATAGCATTTAATTACGTCTCTTAACTTTAAGTGGCATATCAGATGCTAGATATCAGTTGCCAAGTTTGCAAGTAAATAATAAATTGTGGGGTCAGAAATAATTAAGCTGTCTTAATAAAGCATTGTACCAGTATTTTACAGCCTATTTTTCTTTAGTCAATCTCCTTAGACTAAAATTCATTTTTTGTCTAATAATATTGAAATCCGATAAATAGGGGGGAGGAATTAAAAGCATTTTTAGAACAATGTCTGGGATTAAGAGACTATTGTAGAAGTGGTTGCAAAAATGTTGCAAAGGGGCGTTTTGCAATAGATTGACAGCACTGCCTCTGTTTCTGAATTCTTCCCATGTAGGTAGCAGTGTTGGCAGTGGTGGGGAAGGAAGGGGGGTCCAGTGTGTACATCAAATTATAACTGCTTTACATTTTTTTTCTTCCTGCCTAAATATCAGGGAATGTAAGAATAATGAACCTATTACAAGGTGGTGCCTTAAATTTTTAATCCTCTAATAAATAGTAAAGAGTTTAATGATGCTATCGATTTACATGGTAATGTTTCAGTGGTTGTGCCCTCAAGCATATTGGCAGTAACACAAGGTTGTTGAAAACATGCTTTAACAAATGAATTATGTTAAAAAAATTCTCAAGATTTCAGAGCATTCTATTAAATGAATTCCATGCGGTTTTGTGTGTCTTTAAAGTTTCAACTAAGCTCCCAGATCTCTACTCTGCTTTGTGATTTATAATACATCCCAACACATACCTGATACCAAATAACCTGTAGGCATTTACCTATATTAGCCAAGTATCTTACTAGGGATGTGTAGACCTTTTGTAGAAGTACCAAGGCGATCAGACTTTCACTGACACTTCTCTGACATCCCATGGAGCTGTTTCTGTTCACTGATAAACCCTTTTGGTTTTTTTAAGCCAAATGTAACCACGAAGCGTGTTCTCACTTATGATAGTAGTGCCATGTTAGAAAAATAGAAGAAAAAATTGTCTTACATATAATATAACACTAAAGGACACATAGGCTGTTAATTATAGATTATGCAAAAAAGGAACTATATTGCATATTGATGACTTCAGCTTCCTTGTATAAAACTGCTTAAATTAGTATTTTGTTTTTCATTTTAAATTTGGGTGTAGTTTGGGTGTGACAAGTTTTGGCCTTAGCTTCAAATACCCATTCACAGGTTACTAAATCCATGGGTGTACAAAATAAATTTAAATAATTTCATCATGTGTGCTTATATTTAGGTTTACAAGTAATTCAGAAGCTTCATATAAACTATAAACAGCTTAAGTTCTCTAATGTTCACAATAAAGCTAAGAAAAAAGAAAAGTGGGTCTTTCCTTTGACTATAGTATACGTTTGTTCCCTTTACTCCAAAACCACACTATTTGGCTGCAGGGGAAGGAGTGTCAGATTTGGTATTTCCAGGTTTGAAGAATGAGAATTACCCCCCTTACTTCCATGTGGATGTGCATGATGAGTGGCCGCTGAGGTTTCCAGTCCTTGGAGAGTCCTCAGCCCTAGGTAGTTAAGTCCCAGGTTCGCAATATTTTATACAACTGATTGGGCAAACAATGGTATGTATAAGCCCTGCAATTGCAGATATTTAATGAAACCTATTATACCTGATTTACCCAAAGCTCTTCAAGACTGGAAATGATAGACTATTATGGGAGAACTTGGGTGATCGAGTAAACCTGGAAAGGATTTCTTATAAATATTTGGTATTGGTTGGCAAATGTCTTTAATCTTAGACCATATCCATTGCAGGTTTTCAGGATAACCCAGGTTCTACCATGATAGTCTATCTTTCCCAGTCTTGGACAGCTTTATTAAATCAGCCCCATTGTCTACATGACATGTTTTTTTTGTAATGTTGACTGTTTTAAATGATATAATAAAAGCAATATTGTGCTTTCCCTAGTCCCACAAGTATATGGTTAGAGGTCTATGAATCTGACAGCCTGTTTTTTTTATAATAGATACATACTTCATGCAGATAGTGTCCCTTGCAGAACCTAAAAACAGGACAGTACTGCAAGGCAAGATGGTTAGCTACAGGACTTAGTACTGCAAGGCAAGATGGTTAGCTAACATGTTGCTCCTTCTTTGGTATTTTTTTTCTTCTGTCCAATCTATTCCATCCTATAGGGGGGCCCTGGGCCCTTTCAGGTCTATTTTGGCAACTAGTTCAACTGCAGACCTATCCGCGAATGTGAATCATTTTGTTCATACGGCTGCAATAGATTTTGTAGTGGAGTTCAGTGCAGTAGTTTTCAACTGCAGGTATGAAAACACCTTAAATGAAGCATCTATCATTCGATTCATTCGATTCCGGTATTTCATTCTAAGGCCAGTATTGCACAGCATTTCATATACATACTGTTGATTAACCCGCCTTTACTAGGGGGGGTTAATAATAAAAGGAACCACTTTTTAGTCAGCTAGCACAAAACAAAAGTTAAAGTAGTCTGAAATCAGCATCTGTTATTTGATTTGTGAACACAACTTTCTCTTAAGCCGCATACACAGGTGCAATAATAGTCGTTGGAAAAGATCTTTCACGGTCCTTTCCAACGACTATTATTGCAGGATGCATGAATGAGTGCTGTACATACAGCACTGTTCAGCTCTATGCAGAGGGGAGGGGAAGAGCGAGGGAGCGGCACCCCACTGTGCGCTCTCCCCTTTGCCTTGCATTAGGATCGTTAGTCGTCCATCATACATGGATCTGCAGGACGGTCCTTCGGACAATGGACGACTGGCGCTGTACACATGCCAGATTTTCGCCCGATATCAGCCCTGAGCCAATTATCGGGTGAGAACCATTGGACGTGTGTATGTAGCTTTAGGTACATTTATTGTGATCAGAATACAGAGTTAATAATTGGATTCTTAACCTTTATAGCTTCTAACGATCTTAGAAATGATATTTTATCAGCAAGAACAATTTTCCCCTTAGCTCTGATTCTTTAATTTTACAACTAGGAATAATCTAAGAAAATATATGTTATCTCTAATGACAATTGTGATTAGAAACAGCACAGGCTTTATATTACATGAAGATAAAAGATAAAATGCTGTCTATATGTCAAAGTGGTAAATTATCGATACAAACAAGAGTAATGTATCCAGACTTTATAATGCATGAGCTGATCACCTTATTACCTAATGCACTTTAACAGACACAACTAGATATATGTATCTAGAAAAACAAAAACACTAAACAAGAGTTCAATGTACTTTTTATGTCTGGGCAACAAAATATCATCTCAATTCTGCAAACTATAGATTCCCCTTCCTCGTTTTCATATAATTTTATATATTGGGACAGAGTGGGACTGGATGGGTGTATGTACCGCTAGACAAAGGTAATACATGCTTTAAGGCTCCAGGAAATGTTTTGTATTAGCTGTCTTTTCAGTTTGGTTTATGATAAGCTGGATTGTTTGGGTCCTGAAGCATGACCAGGGAAGTGTGTGAGGATTTCCCTGGTCCACCAGACTCATGTCTGGGTTTTCACCTGTGGAGGTGAAGCACAGGTGTGCCATTTATTCAGGCAGCATTATGCTGTCAGGAGTTCTGCACAATCCCATAGTTGTGAGGGAATAGAGTTCCACAAACACACCCTGCACAATATGTTAGTTTGTTGCATCTATTGGAAAGTGCTTATATTACTGTCGTGTTCCAGTCAGTCAAGAACTGCTAGTTACCCAGCCAAGCCACTGTTTTGTTGTTTTTTTTTGTGCTGAAGTTGCTGCAATATAGAATACAGGCCAAAGCCTGCACTGAATTTTGACTTAAGCCTGATGTCTTGTGTTTGGACCATACTGCCACCCATTGCTATGGGTTCCCACAATATTTAGAGACATTTGGAAGGTTTAAATCCTTTGTCAAATTTTTTTGGGCTGCCTTTAGTGCTTATGGAACTAAGAAATACCTAGAATACTGAATTTAATATTGTGCAAGTACAGCACTGACAATCGTGAACCTTTCTCTCCTACTATGATCAACTGTACTTACTTTTGTTAGTCCTCCCTATGACAAAAAAATAAAAAAGAAACTGCTCATGACTGCAATCTTATTTTGTTTATAGTGTCTCCAGCAGAAGACAAAAAATATATTTCTTGACATTTTTTTACCATCTCATAGTGAGTAGTTTCCGGGGTACGGCAGGATACACATAGAAAGAGGGAAAGGTGGCAAGAACAAATCTGGCAGAATGCTGGCCGCTGTGTGCCAGGAAGGAGGAAGATGGCACTGGATTTGAAGCCAGTCAATGACTCTTAAGGCTGTGGCTGGATTCTCTGTGTGCAGCTGTTAGACTGGTTTGATGCTTTCATTGTGACACTAAGGTGGTCTATAAGGCTGAGCTGATATAAACGGTCAGTGCAATTTTCTGCTTTTTCGAAATATAAAATGTTTTTTTTTTTTTTGGTTTGGTAAAATAATTCTTGTAGTCAGTCAGTTCTGGACATGATACCCAACTCGACAGCAGTTGACTGTATTTTGCAGACTTGATTTTATGGTTTGCAGGTGTTTTCATTCTTTTCTTATATATTTCCTTTGAACCAAATATCTATACATAAACAGCTAGCCTGACTTTAAAATGTGTATGTATATACATAGGAGCATCGATCTCATACAGACAGCCGTACCGCATGTTCTCCACATCCTGCGCTGACATGCCTACAAATGTGATTGCTTCTGTCTAACCAAATATTTTACATGTACATCTCATGAAGGAGCAAATCTTTTATGAAATGCATAGTGATCACTGAAGGCAAGTGTAAAAAAAGCCTAAGGATTTCTTCCCACTAACCCATGCAGAGATGTGCACCAATGCAAAGTGTGGCAATGCACATGACATTATTCACATGACAGTATTCGTGCACTGGATTGCCATTTATTTTTAATAGCACCCTTACCTTTGTGCTGCATTGCAACAATGCATGGTAACACTGCAGTGCTTTACTGTGCATTCTGCAGCATGTAGTTCATTTCTCTGTGATGTGGTTCTTCGGACATCCTATTCAAATGAATGGGCTAACAACATAGAGTAATGCATGTGCATTTTTAAAAACCATAGTGAGAAGGCCCCTCAAAGTAAAAGCTACAATGTATGCTGAGACGTGTGTACCTATATGCCTGATGGCTAAAGCAATCATGCATATATGTATTCCAATTCTCGTGCTTTATAAATAAGTTCCAATGATAAATACATATACATAATATACTATATTACATAATATATTATATGTGATGTGGTTCATTTGACATCCTATTCAAATGAATGTGCCAACAACATATGGTAACGCATGTGCATTTTGAAAAACCATTGTGAGATGGCCCCTTAAAGTAAAAGCTACAATGTATGCTAAGATGTGTGTACATATATGCCCGATGGGTAAGGCAAGCATACATAAATCTCTTCCAACTCGAGTGCTTTATAAATAAGTTCCAATGATAAATACATATACATATAATACATTTTTGTTCTAACAGCACATAGTAAGGGTTTGTTTGGCTGCTATTTTAATTGGTTCACTCACATTGGTTCATTCACATTTTGGTAAATGTATTTGTCATTTTTTTTTTTGTTTTTTTGGTACCACTTTTTTATATTGAAATAGGATTTGACACAATACTTAATGCAGCCTATTAAAATAAAAATCTCAAAAGCAGAATTATGCACATCATGGACCACATTGTTAGCATGAAACTTCAGAATGCAATTTATTAGAAATAATTTGGGATTCAGTGTGCTATTCATGGGTAAATATTTACCTCTGCTTCTCTTTATTATCTCTAGTTTATTTCTGCTTTTCATTATTTCATTATTAGTACAGTAATAAAGATATTATTGGTGTTAGTACTGTGACTTTTAGCTATAGAACTACAAATCTCAGCAAACAGGACAACATGTAGCTTCATAGCTGCAGATTAACAGAGTAATACAGATTCCATTGAAGTTGTACCCTGGAGTAGAACAAAGTGAATGTGATCTTTGCTTTCTGTGTATAAATTAAAGTCAATAATTAATAGCTACAACTAACCTAAATGTCTAAGTAAGGAAACAGCAATTGATTTCTTGCAACAGAGAAAATCATGCTGTAACTTCTCTTTTTTTTTTCCTACACGCTAATGATTGCAGATAAAAGCAGAATTTCCCAAGTGCCCACAACAGACGTACACTTGTGAGAAGATGTGTACAGAAGCCAGGTACTGTACAGGAGGCGTTGTTACAAGTCACCTGATTACCTCTTCTCCCTAGGGTAGTGCCAGAGAGGCGAGAAAGAGAGGAGGGAGAGGTGTGGTCCCTGACAGGTGGGTCAAAGCCTGCCAAGGCAGTATTCCCACCTTCTTGTGACTCAACAAATGTCTGATATTAATGACAGAGATCATCTAGTTTTGCTTCATTTACCAAGCATCAGGACATCTGAAACATGCACAGATATTCTATCTGAAGGATTATCACCTCTCCAGGGATCATTAAAGGGACTGTTCAGACCTCCTCATCACAGGGTGAAATCTCAGGGTGACACCATGGAAGAAGGGATAGATAACCCAGCATTCACCAATCTAGATGAAGTGGCATTGCAGAATATTGATAAAGACATTAAAAAGGTGATCCCTGGCCCTGAAGTGTCAGACAAGGGAAGCCAGGATCCCATTATCAGTGAAGAGTATGAAGAGGGTCCATGTGGCTGGGGAAAATTTACTCCGAGCTTTCTACAGTGCTGTAACAACCCTACGGGTTACTTAGTGATGTACAGCCTTCTGGCAGTCATGCAAGGTGAGCAGCATTCCTTTCCTCCATTCTTCCTGGCACAATAACTGCGCTGAAATCTAACCCAAAGTGTCCTGTAGGAATTCATGTCCGGAATGGGAAAATCACATTCCTACAATCTCTTATGTATTGAAAACAAACACAAATGTGCTGCCACTTCAGTCTCAAAGGTTTTACACTGACTGCCAAAAGTTTGCTGAAATTATTCATAGTCATACTGCCTTATTATCATATTCATACTGACGTAGATATCATAGTCATACTAAAAACCATGAGAATCACATTTTCATGATTCACATGTTTATATTGCAATCATAAACCAATACAACTGTGGTATAGGTGTGGGAGACAGGCACTGATTGGCTGGCCGGAAAAGTGGGAATTTCCCTTTAAAAAAAAAGTCTCCTATAGTTACTTTACAGTGTATAGATTTTTCACTACACAAGTGAACCCGTCCTTCAAAAGTCAGTGATGTTCTGGGCAGTCATGTAATAGAATTTGTAATACTTCCTGATGTAAAAAATTGTGTAAATCAACCTTTCACAAACTTTCTACTAATGAAGAAACCTTAAAAGATGTACATGTCCCGGTGAAGCCCTGCTAATATGTATTATATCTAGAGGTCAGGGTACATTAGTGTGATCAGAAAGTTGATATAAAATAAAAAAAAGATAAGGAGAATAAGGAAAATGTATGTATCTAATGTTCTTGGGACCCAGAATTGATTATTTTTTAACATCTGTGGCTCTTTATGACTACATTGTTTTAGTAATTATAAAATGAAAAAGAATAATGTCTGAAAAAAGGGAAAGAAAGTAAAAAAATGTCTTAACAATGTGTATTGATAGCCAGGGTATGGCAACCATAGTCTTGTATGGGACAAAAAAAACATTTGAAGCAAACCAAGACCTGTTGACACAAGCATTTACATTGGTAGACAGTGTAGTGTCTATGTTAAGAATGCCCTGGGCCAGTGGGAAGAATATCCTTTATATTGGTGGTTAGTGGAAAAAAATACCCATTTACAGACAGCTAAAAAGATCCTTGATATCAGACGCACATGTCAACTGGATATCAACAGCCGACTGAGAGAGCTTACACTACAGACTGACAAATGCTTCTGCTACTAAAGTAGCTTATTGCTGTCAGCCTGAAACAGAAAGTGCTGTAACAGGCATATTCACATGTTTCAACAAATTCACAAAATTTGCTTAATAAAACTGTATATAGTAAGACATGATGTCAAATGTAATATTGTGACCCTTATATGAAATTTTAGTGATTAGATTTGCAATTGTTTCAAGCTATCTTATTGCTAAATTCTTCCTGTCATTAAATATTAGGGAAAAGGAATCAATGGATGCTCTGATAGTCTGACATTTGTAAATTAAATGATGGATGGTTAGTGCTTGGAGGGGACAGTTCTTGATCTGGACTTGTGCAGTCAGCACTCAGTATAAAGTCTGCCACAAATACCAGGGAAAGGATATCACTTTAAATGCATGCAGTGCACTTTACCAGTAATAATATTGTGTACTACTTTGATTTCAACTTTAGGCCAATACTGATAAATATGGGAGGTAAGCTTTGTATATAGGGAGCCATACAATACTGGAATATAAATGACCTATCTGCCATTTGCAGATAATGTTTTCTTGGTATCTGCATTTAGCTCATCCTTAATACATTAGACTTTGAATAAATCACAACAGAGATGAGAACCTCTAGATCTTCTGTTGTAGTACATTCTTCAGGAATCATGTTGTCTAACATTCTGTCCATGAATGAAGGACGTTGAAGGATATCAAATATATTCAGTTCAATGCCTTGTTGATCATAGCAGTCATAACTGCACACCCAAACTTCCTGCCATTACTTTTAATGATGTGCTCTGCAACTCAGCCAGTATAGTTTGTTTCACAGTCCAAATCTACAAAAGTCTAATGAAGTCAGCCACTTTTCTAAAAAAAGAAAAAAAGAATATCGCCACTAATTAAAATACAGGCCTACACAGAGTTATGAGGTATTGTCACTTTTAGCCTACCCAGACTAAATGCCACTTACTCAGCTCCTATGTCAGGTTACAATAATGTAAAATAATGCCTGATGACTGACATCTTTAGCATGATCAGGGGTGTACTTGTGGGAGATAAGATGCTCAGACCACTATATATAACTTCATAGTTTTTTATTATTTTTTTTTTAACAAATTGGAAAATCTTAGTGCAAAAGTGAGTTAGGCTATGCTCAGAAATGGGCTGCAACCATATATTAGTAAAGACACAAGGAGAAAACCAGAGCAGATCCTGGGATTTTCCAGTGTGACAGATAGAGTAGATGACTCACCAACCTTATGCAAAACAAGCAAAAACCAAAGCTGGGACTTTAAAGGTCAATCGATACAAACTCTACTATCCTAAATTACATTAAAACCTTTATTGATTACAATATTTCATGACAACAATTTTTGAAAAAAAAAAAAACATTTGTGGAAAAAATTAGGAAAACACAAAAATAAATTTAACTTTGTATCCACATAATGTTTTGTGGTGCAGTTTACCATTCACATGAAAGCATTTAAAGCTATTAAATCACTCACATGAAAGCAAATAAAGTCATTACATCATAAAAATAAGTTTGTTTTGTTTGCACTATGGAATTACTATGAAATTGATATTTATTTTACTTTATCTTAAATAAATAGATTACAAATAGAAACTAATGACTTTTTTACACTATAAATTAATATAAGAATAATATTTATTTATTACTTTATTTATTGATTAATAAACCAATCACTAATAGAAATCAACTTCATTTAATATAGGGAATTTTCTAATCAAAAAATTATTTAATTGTTCTTTTAATTTTAATCTAATTCAATCAGTTATGAGTATATAAAAGGATCCTCTGTAGTCTGCTTCTTCCTGCCTCTGCAGCCCTTCATGTCTGGCTATATTCCATGCTATGTGAAAGAGATTTGTGGCTCATCAAAGGCATTCTGAAATCTGTGTAAGTTGATTTTTACAAAAAATTATTTCTTTTACACGTTTGTAAAAAGACACTGTGCATATGTATCAAGATGTTTATCATTCAATTATTTGCTAAAATTGTAGATCTCCATTTCTGTCCTGAGGAAGCGGACTTAGTCTCTGCGAAACGCGTGAACAGCAGGAACATCTTTACAGGTGCCCCTGCAGGAGATCCGTTCCTTGTTTTTATGTTTTTTTTTTATCAAAATTTGTTTTTGTCATGAAATATTGTAATCAAAAAAAGGAGGTTTTAATGTAATTTATGATAGTAGATTTTGTATCAGTTGGCCTTTAAAGTCGCAGCTTTGTTTTTTTCTTGTTTTGCTTATGGTTTTAATAGGCGATGTGGCCTTAAATAAGATTTTTACTCTGAGGTATCATGGTTTTCAAGTAAGTTGACTCACTAATCTTACCTGTTCATGAAACATCTGCCCATGTAAAAAAGTCAATTTTATTCCTTTTGAATATACATCATCAAGCTCTAAAAAGTTCCAAAGGAGAAATAGTTTATTCACTGAGATAACTTTGATATGAAAAGACATGTAATGTATTTCGGTGTATGCTCTAAAGATAAATTAATAATACAATCTCAGATAGCAGTTGTGAACTCTTTGGTATGATTTCTAGTGATTCAATGCAATGTTGATAAAATCAAGTTTTGACTAGGTACAGATGGGCGTCAAAAATGATCGTACTTTGAACATTGTAAGTGCTAAATCCGTGTTTGGTACAGAATTCATGAAAATGCTTGACCACTATTCATTAGGTTTATTGAGCGTTCAACCGAAATTTCAGATGACACTTTTTATCAAAGAAAAACAGTGTTTGAGTAGACGGGCATCAAACATTGCATACCATGTCTGCCTGAAACGTAGCTAACTGATTGTCGGGGTCAAAGTCATTGGAGATCTACTGTATCTCTGCCCGATATCTACCTGCAATATATGGCAAAGCAAACACCATTATAATGTCAGATGTTGATGTCTGTCTGAATCTAGCCTTTGGTTATTGTTGGAAAGGTAAACATGTTACAGACGCTCTGATTTCCAAAGCCTGAACACAAGAACAAGCCAGTAGAAATAGCCAACTGCCTTTTTGGGGGTTTTACATTTATACCAAGGAAGAGTAGGTGAACCACTGATGTAGTGATGAGTTTTTAAGGTGGTCAGGATTAAAGTTTGGATGCTTTGTGATGTGAGGTATTCTTTGGCAATCCACAAACATTTTTAAACAGCTGGTGGGTAATTTGACTTCTTATGTTTATTTACCTCTGCAGACAACAATACAGCATGCAATAATGTACTTCTGACATTATGGTACTCATTGTATTGTTACATATCATAAATTTGCTAACGTGATGTAAATCATTAATCACCAACCTTTTGGTTGTCACATACCACTAAATTTAGGGATTCCAGACCGCACATGCGGGGAGCTGTGTGACACCCAGAGTGATGTCATAATGCCAGAACCCACCCACTCACAGGTTCCAACACAGGTCTAAGTCTGCGATAGGAGAGTGGGCGGGTTGTGTCCAGAGGGACAACCTGCCCACCGCCCTGAGCCTGCGATGCATACGGGGGACATTGTCTGCGGCTCTGGCTCGGGGTCCTTCTCCTAACCCCGGGGAGGGGGGCAGAGCCAGTAGGCGACCGCTTATGTAAATAACTACTTCTAGATTTGTAACACCTCAGTACCACCTCAGGCTTTAACTGGATTTCAGAAATGGGTGTACATTTTTCTTTTGTTTGATATAATTATATAAGCAAACATATCAATTATAGGGTCACTATTGTTGTGGGTAAATTTACATGAATTTCAGTCTTTACCAGTATTGCTTCAATGGAAAGGTAAGTGCTTTATATTAAATTTGAAATGATAGACATATCTTATCGTGGTTATGAATCATCTAATTTACTGAATTATTTTTAGATGAATATGTCAATTATAGGCAGTTAATGTACAGATATGACATCTTAAATTAAATTTTGGACAGAAAAGTTTCCTAGTCAGGTTTAGCTAGCAAACACAGAATTACTTCAGGGTTGTATTACATACTATTTAGTATGCAGAGTATAAAGAAGCCATTGACAAGCTCTTTTGTTGGATACTGGCATTTACGCAAGACACTGCACTGATAGGATCTCTAGAAGTGCCCAAGAGAACAAGTCAGCATGTTCCCTGGTACAGCATATCCTTGGTCCCATTAGGCCCAATGTACAAATGCAAATAAAACGTACAAAAGTACAATGAAAAGTATGTAAACTGCATTTCTAGTTGCCTGGTTGTTACTGACTTAAGAACTTCCTGAGTTATCAGAAGAAACAGCAGCAAAATAATGTCAGAATGTCTAACTATATGAATGTTTATTGTCAGGGACTTCAAATTTGCTGAAAAACCTGAATACACAGGGAAATCAGGGAAACAGCATTTTGTAATAATAGCATACAATCTTCATAATTTTGGTGTTCTATAAATTACCTGTATGTATATTAATCCAAATTAATGCCAGGGAAATGCAGCAAAACACTCTATGGATGAGTTTGAAATGTTTTTGTGATAGACTAGTGTTACAATGGTTTAGAGCAGTGTTTCTCAACCAGAGTTCCTCCAGAGGTTGCAAGAGGTTTCTTGCACAATGAGCAATTTGTGCTTCTCAGATCAGTTTGACACTAATGATCTTTTTGGCTATTTGTAAGGATGGGATTCTTCTCACTGACTGCCACAATAATGTACTGTGAGCTGTGTATATAGTAATTAAAGGAGGGGTTCCCCAAAGATTATTTTAAGGGGTCCCCCATTTAAAAAAGTTTAGAAACACTGGTCTTAGAGTTTTTTCCATATAAAGAACCCAATAAACGAAAGTTCAATATGGAGGCTGCTATTGCTAACCATCCAGATTGGCAAAAATGATCTTCACCTCCTGTTCTAGTAACAAACGTGTTAACAGGACTGAAAGTGACAAACAATCTGCAAGAGGAATGCAGAAAGCAAAATGTTTTCCCTTTTTTACCGTAAGGATCCGAAATGCTGTCAGTTTTATTTTTTTTTGCTTTTTTTCCCCTATCATTAGTACAGGAAATGAAGGAAAATATTCTTAATGAGATTTGTGAAAAGAATCTGAAAAACATTAACAAACTCCTGCAAAATTGATGAAGCGACATGTGATCGTTTCCAGTGACAATAGAACTATCGCGTGCAACTTTTATCTCGAGCGACAATTATCTAGTGTGTGTGCATAGCTTTACTCTTTATTGTTTTATCCAAATATTGATCAGATCAGTTGGTCACACGCAAAATTTACAGTGGATCTGCTCATGTGTACTAAGATTTTTATTACTCCTGTATAGTCACTGATGTCACGTGGATTAGAGAGGTTTAGGTGACTCAATGGGAGTTCGGGACTGGTTTTCCTAGGTATCCCATTTATATTTTCATACGATTGCGTAGTGCAACAAGTAGAGACTTGCCTTTCTTTTGCCTAGGTTTGATTGCAGTGTTTACTTATAGGATACCTTTCCTCTGTCTGAATTTTATAACTAACACTTCCTGTGTGCAGAATAGCTGAGCATACAGAAATATAATATAGTGTCTCCTCTGGATAAATATCCATGGTTCATCTAACCAGGGAATTTAATCTGAGGCACGGGGGAACAAGGTGCAATGATACCCAGTGCCTGCACAGTTTAATTCTCATTGTTATACAGTAAATAGATCTTCCTGTTGTGCCTGCATTTGTGAATATGAACCATAATATTGTTGTGCTAATAAACCACTATCAGTCTTTTATATGGTTGTGACTAAGACTTAGAACACAATTTTAAACTGTGGGAAATTATTAACAGTGTGTGCTTTTGTAATGTCAGGAGAAAACAATTGAGAAGGCAGCAAATTGAGCAGAAACATATTATGTTTTAATGTTTGTTCCACATTGAAATGCAGCATTAGAGTATTCAAAAAGAGACTAAACAGGCTGCATGTAATCTGTCTCTTATAAACTCTTCACTGCTTTCCATATGATTAACTATTTTTCCTGGACTGCCATTGCTTGCATTGTGTTAGGGGCCTTGAGTTTGAATTTATCAGGTACCATATGTGTTTTCTAAAGGGCAATAATTGGTACATTTTATTGTCATAACCACTAATTCTGCACATTTGTTGTGCCTGGGCACCTATTGTTCAATATATGTTGACATGGTAGAGTCAGATGCAGAGGTTATGCAGGGTGTCATACTCCAGTTCACACAAGCATCAGTCAGTAAATGCCAAGCTGCCTAAGTGATAACATACTTTGTAAACGCTGGTGCTTTTACAACTCTTGACTACTAATGATCAGCTTCTGAATT
Source organism: Pyxicephalus adspersus (assembly GCF_032062135.1). Classification (NCBI taxonomy): domain Eukaryota; kingdom Metazoa; phylum Chordata; class Amphibia; order Anura; family Pyxicephalidae; genus Pyxicephalus; species Pyxicephalus adspersus. The sequence continues at coordinate 69,009,372 of NC_092863.1, forward strand.
CAGCCTCTCCCCCTGTAATCTGCTAGAAACTAATATTATTGTGTGATCCGATCACTAAAGAAAGAGGAGAATTGGGAAAGGATTCATCTAGCCTGCAGCAGACTGATGACATCATGCCACTATGAACTCTGTAGTTGTCCCTCACCCCCAAACAAAGGGTAGACAGAAGGCAAAGAATTTGTCATCAGTATGGCAGTCATCCCCATGTCATGAACTGCCCCAGAAGTCAATAGGAATGCTGCCCTCTCTGTATCCTAACTGATTTACAACTAATGCAGTCAGCAAGGTAAATATCTTGCTAACCATTTTCCAGAACTTCATCCATCAGTTCTTTTTTGAAGCTAAAATGTGCTTCAATTGATCCAAAAAAATATATGCTGCCACCAGATAACAGTAAATGATCGTTGGAGACTGGGTGATGGTTAATAGTTTTTGGGTAAACTTGGTGGTGTTCACTGGAAACTGGGTGAATAGTAAAGTTAGGTCCATAAATATTTGGACACAGACAACTTTTTTTCTAATTTTGGTTCTGTACATTACCACAATTAATTTTAAATGAAACAACGCAGATGCAGTTGAACTGCAGACTTTCAGCTTTAATTCAGTGGGTTGAACAAAAAAATGTGAGGAACTAAAGCCCTTTTTTAACACAATCACTTCATTTCAGGGACTCAAAAGTAATTGGACAAATTTAAAGGCTGAAAAAAAAATGTTCATTTCTAATACTTGGTTGAAAACTCTTTGCTGGAAATGACAGCCTGTAGCCTTGAACTCATGGACATCACCAGATACTGGGTTTCCTCCTTTTTATTGTTCTGCCAGGCCTTTACTGCAGCGGCTTTCAGTTGCTGTTTGTTTGTGGGTCTTTCTGTCCGAAGTTTAGTCTTCAACAAGTGAAATGCATGCTCAACTGGGTTCAGATCAGGTGACTGACTTTTGTTGGCCATTCAGGAATATTCCACTTCTTTGCTTTAATAAACTCCTGGGTTGCTTTGGCTGTATGTTTTGGGTCATTGTCTATCCGTATTATGAAACGCCTCCCAATCAATTTGACTGCATTTAGCTGGATTTGAGCAGACAGTATGCCTCTGAACACCTCAGAATTCATTAGGCTGCTTCTGTCCTGTGTCACATCATGGATAAACACTAGTGTCCCAGTGCCACTGGCAGCCATGCATGCCCAAGCCATCACACTGCCTCCGCCATGTTTTACAGATTATGTGGTATGCTTTGGATCATGTGCTGTTCCACGCCTTCTCAGTACTTTTTTCCTGCCATCATTCTAGTAAAGGTTGATATTGGTTTCATCTGTCCAAAGAATGTTTTTCCAGAACTGTGCTGGCTTTTTTAGATGTTTTTGAGAAAAGTCCAATCTAGCCTTTCTATTCTTAAAGGCTTATGAGTGGCTTGCACCTTGCAGTGCACCCTCTGTATTTACTTTAATGCAGTCTTCTCTTTATGTTAGACTTTGATATCGATACGCCTACTTCCTGGAGAGTGTTGTTCACTTGGTTGGCTGTTGTGAAGGGGTTTCTCTTCACCATGGAAATGATCCTGCCACCACTGTTGTCTTCCGTGGACACCCAGGTCTTTTGGTGTTGCTGAGTTCACCAGTGCTTTGTTTCTTTCTCATGATGTACCAAACTGTAGATTTTGCCACTCCTAATATTGTAGCAATTTCTCGCATGTTATTTTCTGTTTTTGCAGCTAAAGGATGGCTTGTTTCACCTGCATGGAGAGCTCCTTTGACTGCATGTTGTTTGTTCACAGCAAATTCTTCCACATGCAAGCATCCCCCCTTAAATCAACTCCAGACCTATTATCTGCTTAATTGATAATGACATAACAAAGGAACTGCCCACACAAGACCATGAAATAGCCTTTGAGTCAATTGTCCAATTACTTTTGACCCCTGAAATGAAGTGATTGTGTTAAAAAAAGGCTTTAGTTCCTTACATTTTTATGCATTATTTTTGTTCAGCCCACTGAATTAAAGCTGACATTCTGCAGTTCAACTGCATCTGAGTTGTTTTATTTAAAGGTTTTTGTGGTAATGTACAGAACCAAAATTAGAAAAAAGTTGTCTCTGTCCAAATATTTATGGACCTAACTGAATGTAGTACTTAAGTGCACACAACATAACTTCAAGAGTATGTGGTGATCTGTTCTAAAGATACCATAAATTGCTTGGGTCAGCAATAACTGTATGCTGCTCATCATAACATAAGAACATATTATAAAGCAAACCTCCCCCCCAAACAAAATTACCCAGTATAACCATAATCTCCATTTTTAAAAAAATAAGGATACAATAGTGAAATAAAAGAAAAAAAGGAATTTGTGATCTAATAAATGAATAGGGGACTCACAGCAACAACAGCTGTTGTTCACGCAAAGTAAAGAATAGTCCTAAAAAGGACTATTGGGTCTGTATACTGCTAACAGGGGGTTAAAAGAATATGTAGCCCACCACACTAAAATTCACAAAAATGTAGCACAGTATTGCATTACACATGCCAAGGATAACTAAAAGATGGAAAAGAGTTATTTTCGTCCCCAAGAACATGCACAAAAATGGTGTTTATTGAATGTCTAAAGGTCACTGTGAACCAACAATGAGGTGGACATGAGCCTTATCCATACTGGTAAACTTTATGTACACATGAGTGGGGCATTCTTGTTGCTACTATTATTGCAGCAACAAAAACACACACACATACAGCCCAAAACATAAAGCTAACCAGTAGAAACGGCACTTAAAATTGACCAGTGGGGGTTGTTAACTGCAAAACTAAAATGACCTTAGACAGTGGTCAAACGGGCAAGATCATGATTTATGTTTCTCTTTCAAACTGTTTTTTTTCTATTTTAAACATGTTAAAAGTTTTCTGATTGTATACAGTGTGAAGTTTCTACATTTGATGTTGTATTTATAGTTGCTGGTTACACCGTGGTCCTCTGTGTTTTTTTGCAGGTACTGCTGTGAATGGCCTGGTAAACGTAGTCATCTCCACCATTGAAAAAAGATATGACTTGAACAGCTCCCTCACTGGACTTGTCTCTGCCAGCTACGACATTGCATTTTGTCTTTTGTCACTTTTTGTGTCTTTCTATGGACAAAGAGGACACAAACCTAGATGGCTTGCCTTTTCATCACTTATGATTGGACTGGGAGCTATTGTGTTCTCCATACCTCATTTTACCACAGGTAGATACCAGTATGGAAACCGATACAATGGTAAGTTAATAACTCTGATTACATTAAATATAAATAACATTTTTATAAAATCTCTTGGTGATTTTTTTTCCAACTTGTTATCAGGCTGCTGTATGAAATTATACTTTATTATTATACTAGATTTCACCCTAGTAACCCTGGTAATATTAAGCAACTCCAGTAGCCCTAACCCAGATTTAACTACTCATATAGTAAATTCTGTGGATTGCACAGATCAATGACAAAATACATAGAGAAATGTGTTCATCAAATTACTCATATGTTAATGTCTTTATGTATGTCTCAGGTCAAATTTGGGGGAAGCCAATTACCTAACAGCATGTTTTTGGAATGTGGGAGGAAACCCACGCAAACAAAGGGAGAAGCTGCATGCAGATAGGACATTTTATTCTTACATTTGTTTTCACCTTCCCCATGATCAACTGTGCATATATGTTTCTAACTATTCTATACATGTTTTCTAGTATACATATATTTTATTTTATTTTTTTTTTTAACTATTTTTTCATTTAGTTTGAGCCTAGCTATGTCACAATATATTAATATTATGGCACTGGTGCAGTTAATGGCAAAGGTACATTTACACAAGCCTGTGTGTTAATACAGCAATCCCTGTAGAGGAAATATTGGGAAGATATCACCTTAGTGCCTGCAGTGCTTCAACATCCTCTGGATATTTCCCGCCCTGCAAGAAAACACAGCTGTTAGTATTTATTCTAATATATTGTTCCTCCAACATGACAGTTCCCTTAAGAGAAATAAGCAAGGATTACATGGTATCATATTTCCATTCAAATATATATAATATAGGCACAATACAGAATTTGTCTTATAATACTAATAATATTGAACAGGATTTATAGAGCGCCAACATATAACACAGTGCTGTACATTAAATAGGGGTTGCAAATGACAGAAAAACACAGACAGTGATACAGGAGAAGAGGACCCTGCCCTGAAGGGCTTACAATCTAGGAAGTGGGGGAAGTAACACACAATAGGAGGGGGATATGTAGTGGTGGGAAGTATTGAGGGTTTCAAAAAACAGAAGAAGATGGGTAGGCAAATTTGAAAAAATGGGTTTTGAGTGCTTTTTTAAATGAGCAGAAAGTAGGAACAAGCCGAATAGGATGAGGAAGACCATTTCAGAGAGTTGGGTCAGCTCTAGAAAAGTCTTGTAGCCGTGCGTGTGATGAGGTTATGAGTGAGGAAGTCAGTGGTAGGTTATTGGAGGAGCGGAGAGATCGGCTGGGGGAGTATTTGTCTACCGAGTCAGAAATGTAAATGGGACAATAACTGGAGGGATTTGAATGCAAAGCACAGGAGCTTGAATTTGATTCTAAGGTGAAATGGAAGCCAGTGTAGAGATCTGCAAAGAGATGCAGCAGAAGAGGAGCAGTGGGAAGGATGGATGAGTCTGGCTGCAGCATTCATAATAGATTGTAGAGGAGAGAGTCGGGTTAGTGGAATACCAGAGAGGAGGATTTTACAGTAGTCCAGACGAGAGATGATAAGAGCATGTACAAGGAGTTTGGTGGTCTCTGGGGACAGGTAGGGGCAGATTTTGGAGATGTTGCATAGGTGAAAGTGACAGGACCTGGAAATGTTCTGAATATGGGGGGTAAATGAGAGGGCAGAATGACGCCAAGACAGGACTCCAGGACTGAGGGAGACAGGTCGGGAGTGGACAGATAGATTTGAGTGTCATCAGCATACAGATGGTACTGTAAGCTAAAGAAGGATATGAGACTAACGAAAGAGGAGGTATTAGATTTTGTACAATTTTTCAAAATTATGAGCTGGACTCTCCCATTTGATTATTGATGATTTAGCATCATGTGGAAAACCTTTTGCACTTAGAGTGCCTTAATAGACACGAGGACCATGAGCTTTGCCAATTGTGGAGCTATAGGGCTGACTTATATTTGAAAATGTAATATAAAAAATTGCTCTGTAGTTAAAGAGATTAATTTTTTTTCCAGATTTCTGTGAGGTATCAGGAAATAACACCATTGGGTTGGATTGCACCGGAAAAAAAGGTTCCTCCCTCTCAAATTACCTGTATGTTTTTATTCTGGCTCAGCTGCTAATGGGAGTTGGAGGAACACCATTATATACTCTGGGAACAGCTTTTTTTGATGACAGCCTTCCACCACACAAATCTTCACTGTACATAGGTAATTTGCCTTTTTTTTTCTTGAAAAAACTGAAAAAAAAATTGAAAACATTGAAAATAAAATGACTGTCAATATACATATATAAATCACTGAACATGTACAGTAAAAATCACACATGTATTAACCACCTAGCCGGTATGCCCGACCTTCGTACGGGCAAAAAAAAATGGCTAGGATGGTTAACCCCGTAATTTTGTCACATCCTTACCTCCATGGTCCCGCTGTGCACATCCAGCGGGACCATGGAGGTAAGGATTCCAGCGTCGTTTTCCCATTCCAGCGTCGTCCTCCGTCCATCGTCGTCCGTCGATCTCCAGCGTCGGGTGCCAGCGGGACCGGTAAGATGCCTGCCGGTATCTTGTGTTCCGCTGCCCGGCATCTTGCGTTCCGCCGCACACAAGATCCCGGCCGGCTGAACAAAAGATACCGGCCGGCATCTTACCTGGTCCCGCTGATGGTCCACGTCCGTGTTCGTCCAGCGCCGGATGATCTCTGCAGGGAGAAGCCGTCCGGCGGAGAAAAAAAACCGGAAGGGTTCTCCCTGCGTGCGTGATGACGTCGGCGCGTGTGCGGGAAATTCAAATAGAAACTCATTCATTCATTTTGTATTGGATTCAATACAAACTCCTGTATTCAATCCAATACAAAAAATAAAAAAAATAAAATAAAAGTAAATAACTTGGAAATTCAAATTTATCTTTTGTATTTGATTGGATACAAACTTGCGTATCCAATCCAATACAAAATAATATAAAATTAATACAAAGTGTGTAATTGCTAAATTCAAACTGTCATTTTGTATTGGATTGAATACAAACTCCTGTATCCAATCCAATACAAAAAATAAAAAAAAATAAAATAAAAGTAAATAACTTGGAAATTCAAATTTATCTTTTGTATTTGATTGGATACAAACTTGCGTATCCAATCCAATACAAAAAAAAATAAATAAATAAAAGTAAATACATTTTTTATATTCATAATATCTACTAGAACCCTTGTTCGGACATATTTCTGTAAGTTACAGGTCTACAATTTAAAAAAAAAATTTCATGAAAAACAGTGGATCACTTTTGGTACAGAAATCTAGACCTCAGTGTAACGCTCAGGTGGTTAAATAAATTAGTATTTTTTATGGAACTCATGACTGTATTGAAATTTACCTTCCACTTTTGATTAATAGAACTACCAATTAGTTTGGAGCAGTCATTCTTACAAAATAGTGTCATTGGATCATAACTATGCTAATAATTATTTGTGCTCATATGCCCATATTGGTCACTCCACTCCCCCAAATCACTATAAAATTGCACATACGTGAAATCCAGCACTTTAGGTGTGATAGAATGCTGTAAATTAGTGAATATATTACCCGAATGAAAAACAGTGATTATAATACTGCAAAACTTTATTTACGTGTTCATGTGTAAAAAAGTAAAGTTTACAAACCAATAAACCTTTTAATGTTTTATAAACTCAAAATACCCAACTGTAGTATACTGGAGGGTATATCAACATCAGTTTAGTTTTTTTTATGTATTTTATAGTTATGAATATACTATCACAAGTCCAAGTCACATCATAGAGGTAAATAGTAGAAGCATAATATATCACCATTTACCAATCTAAACCTCTAATGTTTCAAGGACAAATAGCCCTTTTATCAAGAAAATGAAGTAGTAAATTGATGTTGTTAAATAATCTTTATTCTAATATTTGATCTACTTGGTTCTAGGAATTGCATATGGAATGTCTGTGGTGGGCCCTGCAGTTGGATATTTAATAGGTTCGCAGACATTAGATGTTTATATTGACTTTGAAAAAGAGAAAAAGTAAGTGCATTATTTTATGTTGAAAAATATTTTTCAGCATGCTGTGCCTAAAGTTTATGTAAACCCTAATAATGTTTCTTTTATTTGTTCCATTTTAGTCTGAAGGGTATTATTTTATCTGTTCAATAGGAGCAAAAAGGTATCGCTGTGTACTACAAAAAAACCTTCCCTACATTATCACAACTTACATCCTCCAATTCTTTTAGCACTCATGTTAAAGGGTGAGGCTGTTACTCAAAAAAGGAGGTTGTCTATAGAATAATTATATGACAAGGATTTTAGTCACATAAAGGAATGAATACTTTATAGCATCATTGCAGCTGTGTGCTTAGACTAGCCATCCATTTGTTTTTGCATCCATTTGCATTTTAACCTTAGCTACATCATCAGTGTTTTCTGTCTATTTCCCATTTGAAATGTTACATCCCTCCAGTAGTCTGTACACATTAAAAAAGTCCACTTTTTTACTGTTGTTGGAACAAAATGTGAATAAAAATCTCACCAGTAAGGACAAAGAGGCTCCATCCTTCTTTACTTTATCTAAAAATGTTGTCTGTAGTTCCAGTTTAATTTTTTAATTTGCCCTTAATAATAATATGCTAGAGAATCAAGCTTAAACCAGAATAATTTTGTTTTAAAGTCATGATGTATTATTGACATAACATTTCTATGATTTTCCTCGAAGTGCTCCTCTTTCTCCAAATGACCCCCGTTGGCTTGGTGCTTGGTGGATTGCATTTGTAATCGTAGGCCTAACAACATGGCTACTTATTGTGCCTTTCTCTTGTTTTCCAAAACACTTGCCAGGTGAGAAATGTATGCAGTCACATTACTTACATGTAAATCATAAAAGAATATCAGTAGGCTTGTTGTTTGGGTTGGGTTGATCTCAAATTCGACCTGAACATTGGTAACATATAGGCCAAAGTAGACTTCAATGGGATTTGAGTTTTTCTGTAAATCAACCTTAACACTGGGACAGTAACCCAACATTAAAGGCTCTATTTGTAAAGCAGGAAATTTGCTTCAAGAACGCCCTGGTGGAGAAACAATTATTGCTATTGAAACACATGGGCCTGGAAGATTCTCCATCAGGGAATGTTTAAAGGGAAAAAATGTTAGATTTTCTAGCAATAGAGATGAATTATACTACCTGTTTCTTTGCCATTAGTTTTACGAAGAATTATATTGGTATAACCTTAATTGTTATGTAAAGTGAAACTCTTGAGAAGATTATGTGTATTGTTGTTCTTTACATACTGAATTTTGTCTGTGATTTCAACTATGTGGTTTAAAATGAACTTGGTCTAGTATGCAAAGTATTCACAAGTTTTAATGACTCAGAGTGCTCACATTACATGCCAGGAACCCTTGTTTTGTACCTCTCATATGTAAAAAAATGCCTTTAATACGCAAACAGAGGCTGTGTTAGCTAATAGTTCATAGGTTCAATCTCCAATGCTTTAACAATAGTTTAAGTAAGTATACACAAGGATAAGGATTTTTATTTTAGCAATTGTCATTTTGAAATCTTATTGCTTTGAAAACAAAATAATTGTCACTTTTCCTAGTAGCTTACTGCTCCCTGCTGATCAATATTGATGAGCAGTGATTTTGAGAGTGTATACAACTCACAGATTTGCTTAGGTCAGGGGTCAGCAAATTCCCGCCTTTAGGTCAGATACGGCCTAGGCAGTAGTCCGTTCCAGCCTATTCCCAGCCGACAGGGGTCGCAACCCGCGGCTCCAGAGCCGCATGCGGGGGTAAGGGGACATTTCCTTTCCTCCGTATGCATTGTGGAGGAGAGGGATTTCCTTTCTGGGGCGTTCCCTCTTCTCTGTATGCATTGCAGAGTAGAGGTATTTCCCTTCAGGGGTGTTCATGGTGGGGGGGGGGGGCATCAGCGCAGGACTCAAGAAAGAGTCCGGCCTAGTGTGCCTTACTGACCTCCTAAAATGGCCTAGTAGCCAAATAAGTTTGCTGACCCCTGGCTTAGGTGAATTTGATTGTACATTTTTTTTTATTTCACTTTTTTCTGCTATTTTATTTTGTGTTTTTTCTGTAAACATAATACCTAGCTTTTACCCATACTTTGTGGAATTTTAATACAATTCACAGGGACCCTCGCTCCCTCAACGTGACAGAATTGTTTTGGTTTTTTTTTTTTGCTTTTTTTTTTACAAGCACGTTACTTTCTTTTTTTTGTTATATACTTTTTATACCTTCGCTTTTTTATTTCAACCAAAACAATGATACATTGACAAGAAAGGTAAACAACAGGAATTAGACAACTAAAAAGAAAATTCAATAAATTTCAAAGTAATAGGAATTACTGAATTAGGAAAAGATGGTAAAAGGTGAGGTTCGAAAATAATATTTTTATTATAGACCTAAATATAAGTACTTGAAAAAAAAAAAAAAAAAAGAGTGTATTGGAGATTCATAACAGATGAAGATGGGCAGTATTTATAAGGTAAATTAAGTTGTGTTTTCTACTAACTTCTTGCTTTTCTTGGATTGCCTATACCTGCCTTTGGGATTTGGAAGTACCTCCTGCTTGCATAGTGAAAGCAGGATTACGAATGACATGCAAAGTTTATTTTGTGGAGAAACAAATTACATCTAACAAAGTCAAAGAGACCTAAAGATAACTCTACAATAGCAAACATGTTATACAGTCTGATGTGGTTGTCTAACAAAGGGGTTGTGACAACAGACAGAGATAATTGTCAGGACAGTGACCCTGATTTATGAAAGCTCTCCAAGGCTGGAGAGAATACACTTTCAGAAGTGAACTGGGTGATCCAGCAAACCTGGAATGGATCTGGTCCAGGATTCAAAACATTTGCTAGCAAATAGAAAATGATTTTTAAAAATCGATTTCAAGTTTTCTAGATCACCCAGTTCACTTCTGAAAGTGTATTCTCTCCAGCCTTGGAGAGCTTTCATAAATCAGGGCCAATGACTGAACAGAATTCAGAAACCTATCAAGACAGACATTTGGTAGCTGCTTTGCAAAATGCAACATATGCTACCACTATCTTCAGACTGGCAGTTTAGACTTTGTTAGCTTTATAATTGTTCTGGACCGGTAGCATACTAGGTATTAAAAAAAGGACTAGTATGACAGACCATGAGCCAGCACTTTCATAAATAGAGTTAAATAAATAAAGTTCTGGAAGTTATTCCAATAGGGTCTCTTTAGTGTGGCTAGCCTAGAGGAAGTTTGGGAGGGTGAGGACTCTAGGATAGTAATTTTAGCATCTACAGCCTGTACCCTCTGATGTATTTGCTCCAGTTCTGTGTGTACTGAGTTTTCTATGCGGTGGGCTAGTGATTCCATCTCTGCTTTAGTGGGGATGAATTTCAGCAAGGCCTGCAGCTCCCTAGGCAGCTGCTGTGGTGATGGCACTGCATCTATGTGTCCCGCTGGGGAGCTGGGGGACAATGAGGAGTACAGGAGAAGAGGCTGCAGGGCTTCATGTCAGATAAGAAGTCCCTTCTTCACTCACCCTACTTTCAGTCTCCACGTGGCCGGCTTCACTCGTGTGTGTCGGCGCCATCTTGGGAGCGCTCCCCTCAGCTGTGTCTGCCGATTCTGCTGGGAAATATTTATGCAGATTCTCCCTCCTGGGGGTTTTTTCTGTATCCTTAGCCTTCCGCTGCACTGTCATGCCAAAGGGGGTCAGAAAAGTGCCAGGTAGCCGGTGAATCAGCTGAAAAAGCTGCGGTGTGCACGGAGCACGTGTAAAAACCTACTCACGGCGCCATCGCCAAGCCATGCCCCCAATAGGGTATCTCTAAAGACTCCAGTACTGATGGTTTATGTTGTGAGTGGTGGATTAAATTAGTCCTTCTTATATCTTTTAGGGCCTCCAGTGGTTAGATTTTCCTACTATAGTTTATGTCTTGTATTCTACCCTTGGACCCTTGTTGCATTTTTGGATTTTAACTTCCTCTTATTGTTGCTTACATTTTATCTTTATCGTTCCTGCATTAAAATTTCCCGGAGTTAATCTTTAAATTTAGAATGCCATATGAGAAAGCAATTAAAGTAATCATTTTGGTGCTAAAGTATTTTCCTTGTGAAGCTGATGATGTGTTATTGTGTTTAGCTCTGTTTGTTACAAAACTAAGATTCTTTGATTTGTTCACATTTGTTGTTTTAATTCCGCTTTCATGTAGTTTGAATTTTTTTGTTTGTTACACATTTACAAAACCAATGTGTGTTATGATTGTACAGGTACAGCAGCCATCCAGTCCCAAAGAACATCAGAAGCACATAACAATGGAAGTGAAGGCATTGTTGAATCTAAAAACCTTGGCAAAAATTTCAAAGATTTTCCTTTGGCTCTTTGGGTGAGGAAGTGTGTCTAGTAACATGAAACCATACTTATATTAGTTTAAAGCTGAAATCCAATAGAGTAACTTCACTTGGGGAGTGAAGTGCCGGTGCTACTATTGCAGATCATGGAATGGTAATGGTAAAATTGGCTATGGAATGGTAAAACTTTGCCATCTGTGTTGCACCAGGACTTTAGATATGTGCAACACTTCCTGTAGACACATATAAGGAAAATTCCTTTTTTAGACACATGCCGGGATAAACACCACATGTGTACCAGTTTGAAGTTTTTTCTTTGGTTCTTGATTTTTGGGATGTCTTTGAAGGTCCTCATTTATCCAGATCATTGTATAGCCAATAGTAGTTTAACCAGACTAGTAGAAGACATTTTGCAGCTTTTCTATACTGGTAGAACTGATATAGTGGTTTGTAAAGCTGTGAATATATTAAACATTACAAGAATGAGGCCAGTTAAAAGTGAATAACTATTACTAATTGTTCTGAGGTGGCTTTAAATTTTGAGTGACCTATCAAGTTCTTCCTGTAAAGCAGTAAACACCTGATTTTATTCTAAATGACGAAAAAAAGTTTTGGATTTAGATGCACTTCATGATGCACATTAAGTTGTGCTGCATCCTGGAGTTTAGCTTTAACAATAAAATATTAAAAAATATTAAAATAAAAACACTGTATGATTTTATTTCTATGCCTGTACATGTTATTTTTTAGTGCCATTGTGGATTGAATTTCTCTTTCGTATTTCCTGTCCTGACACATCTAGTGTGCAGCTTTGTTGCATGCTCCAGTGATAACACTTCCTCCCCAATTGTTAACATATTTTATGTTAGTGAACTGAATTAATACTTTTTAAGGAATTTAGAACTTACTACCTTAATGTGTGTGTTTCATTAACAGTTCAGCTAAAATTTGCACTTTATTTAGTGTAGTATTTTGGGATAACTCACCCCCATTGCCAAATGTCTTTGATATTACAAGCGGAGATCTCCCTGTTATATTACCTGTTTCTGTTCTTGTCTATCTGAAAGTGTTTCTGCCTTCCTTACCACTTTTACTTGTTCCTTTTCTAAATATTGCATTCTCTATAATATGGAGATCTACTAGGTCAGGTTGTACCCCTTATAATGACCACAGCGAGTGGTTTGCAGACCCAAGAAAATATCTCCTGATGAACACATTGTCAGGTTTCATCACTAACATCTACCAAAACATTGGGATGAACTTACTTTTCAAAATCAGTTGAATGGAAAACAATAATAATTTTTAAATGATTTTTAGTACATTTTTACATTTTCTGCAAAATATATATTATCATGCATTGAGCTTTAGCTTTTTTTCCAGAACAACCAACACTTGTTTCACTGGCCTAGCATTATGTTATTACAATACATTATAATATTTTACTTTTCTGACATTGAGGAGACACACAAGGTTTGACCTTATCAGAGTTCATGATTTGGATGGATTTAGGGTGTCTGTTATGTACCCATATTGGCATACCCATATGTACCCATATATATACATACCCATATGTACCCATATATCAGCATCACTGAACATCGAGTAGCAGTTCTCCAGGACTAGCTGCTCTAAACACAAACTCAGGCTTGTTTTTCATTACATCGTATTGTATAATGATTTCTCTACATAAGTTCTGTATTGTGTGCCATGTCTTGAGTAACCCTACAGTTGCTATGTATTATTATAAACTTCAGAGCCAAGTGGATATGCTCCATTTCAAGAGCACTGCCACACTAAAAGCACAAACCTGTTTTTTTATTTGAGAGAATAATCCTTTTTCTCTCTCTTTTATTTTTAATTTAATAGAATAGAGAATAGTAGAGGGTTGCTACCCTTGTGAGATGTCAAGTAAGAGCATATCTAACTCATAGAGCCCTGGATGGCTGTAAAAAATCTTTTGGATTGACATATTTAAAATGATTGGTTAATAAAGGTGTTTTTAAGAAAGCTTTTAGTTTAGAGATACAGATTACTACAAACTTTTGTTGTTGAATGGTTCTTTTTAATATTATTATGAACTTTATTAGATTCAGCCTTTTTATTCTGCTGCTGGTGTTAGCTGTACATTATGTAACAATGTTTCTGTACCTCTTCTAGCTGATGATAAAGAATCCGGTTCTCATGGCTCTGACGTTTGCCAGCTGTGCTGATGCATTTATAACCACCGGCTTTGCAGCTTTCCTTCCCAAATTTATTGAAAACCAGTTTTCATTGACATCAAGCTTTGCAGCCATTCTAGGAGGTGAGTAACTTGAATGTATTCCTTGTGATCCACTAACATTTTAATTACAAAGTGTATGCAACATTTCTGGGAGGGAGTACATTTTTAATTGGTATAGTGAAAAAAAATGAATTATGTTTCATTATTTACTTCTTACTTTCACCAGAAAAAGCAGGAAAACTAAATACACCAAGGGCAGAACATATGTCTCTTTTCCCCTGTGTTACAGGTTCTTTTGTACTTTTGAGTTATTTATGAAGCATCTATTTCTCCTAAATGATCCATTGTGTATTATTGTTGGCAACCAGTAGATGGAGATGTGTCCTCAAGTAAAGTGTGTAACAAACTGCATTGTTATACATTTCACATAAGGAAACAAGGGCCAAGTAGAATATACCTGCTTAATACCCCTATATGTTTTGTTTTAATGATTACAAATGACTTCCTGAATGTGGCTCTGTATAACCAAAGAAAATAAGGAGTCACTAAAAATTGTAAGTGCTATAAAATAAATCCAAATGATCAAGCAAAGTATTAGCAATATAAGGTATCAATAAATATTATTGAATATGAAAATCCTTAGTATTTTCTAATTCAGCAGCCCATCTGAAAACCAAGGGCTAGTGTGTGTGTGTGTGTGTGTGTGTGTGTGTATATCCTTGCAGAATTTAGATCAGTCTGCTGTTATTTAGGAGAGGTTGTGGGTATATTTGTAATTTGTGACTTCTGTTGCAACAATTATAGATTTGAGACAGTTATGCAAATATCCAGGACAAATTTTTTAACAAAAACACAGGCATAATTAAAGCGCCCTGATTTATTTTTTCTCTAAATACAGTAGGGTTTGTAATCTGTTTCCTATTAGGGAGATTCCCCTGCATTCATGTCCTGTAGACACAACTGGACATGAGAGAAAAGTCCCAATGGACACCATTGAAAGGCTTGTTAGTGGCTTGTTACTGTATTGTAATTTAGTAAAGTTTATGTTGCATATTACCATGCAGAGGTACAGATGACCATTTGAAATTAATGCAATTCTTCATGGTACATGAGTTATCATGCATTGTGGTATATCACACTAGCTTGCAACCTTGATGTAGGTGACAACTCACCAATACAGGATCCATAGACACCACTCAGTTACTCACATGGTGTCAGTCTGTTAGCATGTTGTTTATGCAGACATAGGTGCAACAACCAATCTTATCAGTTTTATTGTGAATAAAACTTCTGCCAGCTGGTTGTGTTTGATCTTGACTCAAAGTTTTTATTGTTTCTAATCAAAACAAGAAGTGTTAAGCCATGTGTACAGTATCTTATTGACTAGCAAGGATCATATTTGTAGTAACTTTCTAACAAAATGTCTCCCTTGCCAAACCTTTGAGGTTTTGCACCTACACTGCCCTCACTTACATGTATGATTGTTGTCCAGTGAGGTAATGATGATTGTGAGTTTTGCCCATGGTAGTCTATTGGTAGTCTTTAGTATTGGTAATCTGTTTTGATTTTATATGCCGTGTGTGTTGGAGGATGACATGAGACATCTGATTGGCGTACAGTCATGCCCCTCCTGTCCTAGTTTAGGGATTATATTGGTACAAATACAAGCACAAACTTTACAAGCGGGGCAGGGAAGGAAAACAAGAACCAATAAAGCATTAAAGAACAGAAAAACAATAATAAGTACAGTGGGGGAAGTAAATGTAGTACCATAGGGAACAAAAGACTAACCAAAATTAACTGAGAAAAAAGTATATGTAGCAACACTAAGTTGATGTGAAAAAAAAAAAGAAATGTTCATCGCCTCAGAGTCTGATAACATTATTTCAGAGTGCTGTTTGCAACTTTTTAAACACCAGCCAATTGGACCAGACATCAGAGAATAGTGTGGGAGTATCATGGAGATCATTAAAGCTGCATTAATTTGTGTCTTATATCTGTCTGGAGTGTTGCTTTAACATGTTGCTTTAGTGTTTCATTTAAAAAAAAAAGCATAATAATGTTTATACCTGCTGTTACTTTTTTATCTTCCAAGGTGGTGTACTAATTCCAGCTGCAGCTATTGGACAAATTATCGGTGGTGTCATTGTATCAAAATTCAAATTTGATTGTAAAAACATTATTCGATTCTCAGTAGTCCTGTCCTTTGTGTCCTTGGCTTTGGCAACAGTCTTCATTTTTGCGAGGTGTGGCAATGAGCCATTTGCTGGTGTTACAGTAGGTTATAATGGGTAAGTACGTGATGGATATCGTGCTGTAGACATTGTGGCAAACATAATTGTGGGTGTGAACAGGGGACAGGTAGATATATAATGCCTACCACTTTTCCCACTTGGATTGATGACTTATTGATGAAGTATGTCCACCGAGGGCCACCAGCATAACATATCCTAATATTACTAGACTAGGGGAAAATATCTAAAACCTAGTCTGATGTTCCCCTGACTTTGTAAATGGGAATTGCTAATATTTCTTAATGGCAATTGTACACACATTTAATGCAAAAACAAATGTTAATAGCACACCACAATGCACAGATGTGGTTTTTTGAAGCACCATGGTAAACGAAAACTGCGAGTAAGGTTTTTTATACTTAGTAGGGTATGAAAGACAACACATATGCAAATCCATATGTGAAAGTTAAGATTGAGGCAGATAATGCATATAGGTAATCCTCGTTTAACGACTTACCTGTTTACGGACCGCCCGCATTTATGACTGGCTCCCCTGACGAGTACAAAACTGTACGGTGTACATCCACATAGCTTCTCCACTTTGGTCTTCCAGACTCCAGCTGTCTTCCTCCCCCCATTCCTGCACAAAGTCTGCAGACTGTCAGGGAGCTTGGCACGGACGGGTGCTGCACACTCACAGCACTGCAGACCGGGTCACCTATGCTTCTCACTATACAACCAATTTGCTTAACGACCAGGTTGCAGGAATGGAATCTGGTCGTTAAGTGAGCAGCATCTGTATTTAGATATCTGCATGTAGAAAGGTGATGCTGATTGTCTATAATTGTTTTCTATTACTTGTTTTTCCTGTTTATAGGACTGATAAAGTTGATAAAGTTAATGAATTGCTGGCTCCATGTAATAGGAACTGCTCCTGTGCCCGTTCCTTTTATGACCCAGTTTGTGGTGTTGATGGGGTCCAGTATTTTTCATCTTGTTATGCTGGATGCTCATCCACTGGAGTGTCTAGTGATGGTATAAAGGTAATTTCTTTAATTTCTTTGAAAAACAATGAACAGACCTTCCTCCTAAACCACAATTTTAATTTATTTCAGATACATATATGTAAAAAGAAAGAAGTAGGCAACAGAAGCAACATAACTTTGTTGGTGCACTAATAATCAGAAATATGAGCACATTGACATCCTTACTATTTCAGTATTCACTTGCTGGAAGTGTATTACCGGGCCTTTGACCTTATAGGACCCTTTTTTAAAAATGGACAAAAATATATGGTTCAACACTGTATTTGGTGTAAAATTGATGACATTTGATGACAGTATTGTAGAAAACACTCATGGGTGAACTGGCATTTCAGTACAGGAAGGTGAATCCATAATGAAAAGCCAACCACATTTTTAGACTTCTCTGAGTCCCCAGTGGCATTTTATCTGTAACCTTAACCTGGGACCTAGCACTTCAATGGCCAGAGTGCTAACCTCTGAGCCACTGGGCCGCTTGCTGGGAAAGAATAACTAAATTCAATGCCTCTAACTTAGCAGTTGAACTAACACAAAAATGAATTACAAACCTTTAGTCTTTTTCCTTTTCCCATCACCATTTTCTAAAGTCTATATAAAATTATACAATTATCTGTGGTCTATTATTTAGTCACATACTGTAAACCTGTTCTTTTATTTTGCTTTACGGAGGGTGGGGGCATAGGGGATTACAGGATTTCTATTAGAGCTTCTATTTGATTGTATGTTTTACTTTTCTTGCAGATCTTTACCAATTGTTCCTGTTTGGGGGATCCATTACAAGAGAAAACACTTAAGCTGACATTAGATCTGAATGTAACTGAGGCCTTACCTGGAAAATGTAAATCCACCTGTAAAAACCTAATATTATTTATGGTGTTCTTTTTCCTTGTGGTTGTTACCACTTTTATGACGGCAACCCCAATGACAATGGCCATTCTGAGGTATAAAATATTAATTCTTGTCAACCACTAAAATACACATGTGCATGCTATATTATAATAAATATTGTCAAAATGAGACTTGCTTTTAATAAATAAATGTTTAGAACTTTAGAATTTGAGCCAGCAATAAAACCATTTACTGTTGAAATTATAATGTCTTTGATACACATTTTAGTTAGAAGGTAATTACCTGATAAGAGGGGTGACCAAACAGTATTGCTATGCTGTAACAAAGATAATGGAAGTAACTAATCTGCCAGGGTTTTTTATTTATATGAGGGTATGAACAGTATTACAAATTACAGATAAAGCAATGAATGTATTTTAACTTTTTTCTTGAGTTTAGCTTTACGCCTAATGTTACACAAAATCCCATGCCAGTTAATCATAGATCAGCTACTGCTAAATAAACAACTGAAAATACAACAATGGTTTGTCTTTTGCTTAAAACAGAACTAAAGGGATACCCTTCAATACACAATTAAAATGTTTACTTGTGAACTGTATTACCTGTCAAGGGATTTATAATCCTGTTTAGCCAGTTTTGCTGAACTGTACAGCCTAGTTCTGCATTTCCTTAAACTTCTGTGCATACATAGACTGCAAATGAATAATACAGCCAGGGCAGCTGGATAGATTCATAGAGATTCTTTGTTTACTACTGCACTGCAATACTTGGTACATGTTATACCATATGTTGAGGTGCCACCATTAGCAAGATGTCATATAGTGCCATTAGGAAGGAATGGCACCAATGTCGGTTTCTCTTGTTACTGTTTTCTAGATTTAAAAGGAGGCATAACAGATGTTTGGTTTGTCTTTAAGCCAATCACTGTGTTACTGACAGTTCTTTGGATCACTTAACCCGTACAGTAGCCTTGACTCCAAGTCTGGGCTAAGCTCTGGCCATTCTTAGCATCAAGCCTTGAACCAACTTCTTATCTAGCAAATGCCCTGATTTTGGAATGGGAACTATTACTGTGGATTAGAGGGAATAACTAAACCAAGATAGAGGTCAGTGACTTCTGTACAGCCTGGGCCAACAACCCAAAGAGGGCTTTACAGGAGCCAAAGATCAAATTAAAGACAGAGGTTGCAGGTAACATAATGGGCCTGATTTATTAAAGCTCTCCAAGACAGGAAGATACACCAGTAAACCTGGGTACACCAGCAAACCTGGAATGTAATTCCTGAAAGTAATTTGCTATCTGTTAGCAAATGTTTTCAATTTTGGCCAGATCCATTTCAGGTTTGCTGGATGTTCTAGGTTCACTAATGAAAGTGTATCTTCTCCAGCCGTAATGAGCTTTAATAAATCAGGCCCAATGCTCCTGCAGATCATCAGTATCATCTCTGATTAAGGTCAGTTTTACTTGAAACAGATCACTTATAAAACCTTGGTATATGAGTTTTTAATTTGAACAGCTGTTAGAAGTTCAGGATCTTTTGTGGTTATGGAGTAAGATTTGGTATATTATTATGTTTAGACATCATAAGATAAACTTGTTAAATATAAATTGATTAACTTAAATATAAATTGTTTATGTCTTCTTTCTTCTTTCAGATGTGTTCCAGACAAGCAAAGATCATTTGCTCTTGGGGTACAGTGGTCATTAATTCGATTATTAGGTAAATGTCTCTTAAATTGTTTGACTTTCTAAATTAAGTGTCCTTTTTTTTTTAATCCCATAATTTATATTGTTTATGTACTAATCATAGAGGCATGTACACCTCACCAGGCTCTTAGCTGTGATGTGTTTTCCCTTATTGAAGAGTTTTTTCATAGAGATATTGCCAAATTCAGCCTAAAACTTTGGCATGTGTAGGTTTTCTGGATGCATTGAAGAAAGAGATGGGTGGTACAGTTGCTCTGTGGTAAGCACTCTGTCCTTTGAAACTGGTTCGGGGTAAGAAAACTTGCTAAAAGCGTTTACCCCGAACCAGGTTTGGGGTAGCTTAAAATAGAAACACGCGTTACAGTGCAATTTGATTGTCATACAACATTTGGACATATTCCGGTGAGTTATGCCTAAGAATTATAGCCTACAATTTAAAATAAACTTCCATGCAAAAAATGTAACGCTTTAATTAGAATTAGAACACTCAGCGTTCACGTACGCGTCCCTCGGCAATTCCTAGATGATGTCAGTGCATATGCCTGTCGACGGGCGTCGTAGCGGGAATGTCAAATATTTTGTATTGGATTCAATACAAAGTCCTGTATCCAATCCAATACAAAATAATACAAAATATATTTATGTGGTTTTGTCTATAGGTATGTGACGTTGGTCTCTGTTTTAAAATTTACCACACTAGGGAGGTGTTTTAGAAAAATATAATACTATACAGTTTACCGAATTATTGCATTTTCAGTATTTTTTATTTATTTATGCATTCTTGTTTAACCACCTGAGCGTTACACTGATTTCTAGATTTCTGTTCCAAAATCGTCACAGGTTTTCATGAAATTTTTTTTTTTTAAATTGTAGACCTGTAACTTACAGAAATATGTCCGAATAGGGTTCTAGTAGATATCATGAATATAAAAAATGTTTGAAACACACAATCATGTAAAAAAAAAAAAAAAAACTTTTAATAAAATTAAAGGAAAAACACAAAAATCAGCTTAAACAAGAACACATAAATAAATGAAAAATACTGAAAATGCGATAATTCGGTATAATGTATAGTAATATATTTTTCTAAAACACCTCCCTAATGTCCGTCACATACCTATAGACAAAACCACATAAATATATTTTCTATTATTTTGTATTGGATTGGATACAGGACTTTGTATTCAATCCAATACAAAAAATTTGAATTTTCCGCTACGACCCTCATCGACGGGCACACGCACGCGCATCATCAGGAATCGCCGAGGGACGCGTACGCAAATGCCGGGTATTCTAATTCTTTCCAAACTTCCATGCAAAAAGTGTTACATTTTTTGCATGGAAATTTATTTTGGATTGTAGGCTCTAATTCACCGAATTACCGCATAACTCACCAAAATATGTCCAAAATTTTATAAATTTAATAAATTAATTTTTTTTTTAAAAAACATAAAAAAAACATAAAAAAAAAAAAATCTTTAAAAAAAACTAAAGTTAATAAAAAAAAGTGTAAAATGTAATGTACAGTAGCTTATATAATATATATATAATACAATTATATATATATTATATAAGGATTTCTATGTATTGAACTCAATACAGCTTTTTTGTATTGAGTTCAATACAAAGGAACTCAATGCAAAATTTTGAATTTGCCGCCCCGCCTCCCTCCCGCGCCGACGCACGCAGCGACGTCACCGGGAAACCCCGGTGATCGTCTCTGCACTCACCGGCTGAACACAGAAGACACAAGACGTGTCCGGAGGAGCGGAGGGAGAAGGTGAGTATTTTTTTTTTTTTTTTTGTCCAGCGATCGACGCTGGACAGGGAGAGGCACAGGGATAGGGACAGGGATAGGGAGAGGAGGGAGAGGAAGCCGGCTGGCTTAGAAAAGAAAGCCAGCTGGCTTTCTCCTCTAAGCCGGCCGGCTTTTTCTTTTAAGGAGAGGGACACCCGACGCTGGAGGACGACGCTGGAACATGGACCCGACGCTGGAACACGGAACCGACGCTGGATTAGCACAGCGGGACCAGGTAAGTGGGGATTTTAGTGTAGGCGAAAAAATACGGGCTTAACCAAAAGAGCAAAAATATTTAGTGCGAGAAATTACGGGCTTAGCGGTTAGGGGGTTAAGCTGATTTTTGTGTTTTTTATTTAATTTTATTATTAAAGTTAATTTTTTTTACATGATTGTGTGTTTCAAACTTTATTATATTCAGGATATCTACTAGACCCTTGTTTGGACATATTTCTGTAAGTTACAGGTCTACAATTAAAAAAAAAAAATTAATGAAAAACATGAAATCATGAAATCCAGACATCAGTGAAACACCCAGGAGGTTAAAGAACTGACCTCACCTAGCACTGAATTGTGTAACATAAAGCTAAAATTCTGCATTTTAAAAAACATATGTGAAACATTGCATTTTCTGGGTAGAAATCTTTACATATTTGCCAGGAATAGCTGTTTAGTGGTAAACTGACTTTAATTAAGTTCCTTTGAAAAGGTTAACATTATGATATATTCATTATGCTTATCACTGAACTTCTTTTACATGATCTTTAATATATATGTATAGGATTTTGTTTTTTTTTAAATGTTTTTGTTTTTTTAATGAATATGGTTTTGTTGTTGTTGTCTGTTTTTAGGTTCTATACCTGGACCAATAATATTTGGAGTTGTTATAGACAGTAGCTGCATTTTGTGGAACTTGAATGATTGTAAAGTAAAAGGAGCCTGTTGGACCTACAATAACGTAGGAATATCTTATAAGCTCATTGGCATCAGTAAGTGATTATCTAATTTTTAATTCAAATGTACAAATTCTAGCAAATGCAGTATAAATATTTGTGTGGTAAATCCTGGTTAATTAGCAGCACACTCAATGTTATGATCCTAGCAGGCTACATCAGGGGTGATGCCGGCAATGAGATTTTTAGGTTCAACATTGCACAAACATTAACTTGTCTACTAAAAGACCTTAAACTTTCTTGTCACCTAAAATAACATGTTGAGAGGTTTGTTACCCAATGGTAAAAAGTAGGTAGGGTCATTTTGTTTCCTTCATATTATCTCTTCTCTCTCTTCTCTTTATGGTGTTGCTCTTTAGTCTTTTACTCCTAACCTGTAGCTGTCCATTAGAAATTAGCCATTGATGTTCTGCCATTTTGATAACAGAATGTCACATTTCTAAGTAAGTCATATACTGAATTCTAATTCATTTAAATGTTAATCAACTACACGATCTTTTGCACTAGCAACAGCAAATACCACAAAGAAGGCACTCATAAATTGGCTGGGGGCATGTTCATTAGGCCTTTGGATTATTTATTCTGCTACGGAGTATAAAAAAAATTAAAAGTAAAATTAATAATAATTATAAAAGAAATTAAAAATGAAATGTATAAAAAAAGTGAGGAGCATTCCTGGTTGCATAGTTTGTTAGGTGGGTGGCAAGACAGCAGAGCTTTATGGATAGGGAATGGAGAAAAATCCAATCATGGAATCCCTTTAAAGGATAAATACACTTTTGTATATTTATCATTTACATTATTACCCAGCAGCCCTTAACATTTTATTTTCACCTGTTCAGTGAGATCCATATTGTGTGTCATTGGAATACTCCCTGAATATATTAGTACACTAGTTTTGTCATCTTTTAAGTGCAGACTAGACCATAAAATGATTTTCCCTATGAAAACAAGAATAACAGAAATGTTAAAAATCACCCTTTAGTACTTAATGTTATTTTGACAGCAGGCTTAATTTTCATCTTCTATGCCTTTACAATAGAGACACGCTGACAGATAGATGGCTCTAGAAAAAAATACATTTAGAAATGTACACATCTGAGCCATAATGATGTTAATCTTAGTGCAATATAATGAAAATCTCAGTACAAACATATGGTAAGGAGACATTTCCAACATTCATCAACAATACAGGCTGCAAACAAAGAACATTTTAACCCATTATTTTTATGCCTTACATACCAACCACCAGTAATGTTGTGAACAAGTTTTCCCAGCTGCAAGTTCATTATTAGCCAGGAGCCACATAACAATTATTAGCTGTGTACATAGACATGGCAAATCAGCTGCTTATTTGTGAACAACATTATAACTTTGATTTTTTTTAATTGTAACTGATATTATATGTTTCTTTGCAACATATAATAGGAGTTATCAGTTGTATATTATATTATTACATGAGAAACCTTCCACCTCATAGGTACAATGGTTGCAATTTAAGCCACATTTAGATTATTTTCCATACAATGTAATAATTTAGTTCCAATATTTGGTAATATTCTTAAATCCCTTGCTAGACTTAGTCATCCACCACCTTTTTTGAGAGCCATAAAAGCCCTTTATATCAAAGAGAACATCTGACACTTGGTATCTGAAGTTCCCACTCTATACTCCCCAAGGAAGGTATTATTACTAACACCTTATCTGGAACAACTAATTCTAAATCATGATTAAGGAGTGTATTTTTTTCCAAATGACAGATGTGCATTTTTGTTCTTTCAAATTTTGAGAAAAAAATATAGTGTATGAATTCTATATATCATTTTAATCTGTTTAAAACAAGATTTCATTAAACTTTTCCATAAGGTGTACTTTTTTACATAAATGTATATGAGTTCCCTTTCCCTGTTGGTCATTGTAGTACTCCCTTAAATTTGTGATTCGTGGAGTAATACTTCCTTACTCTGGTGGCCAGTAAGGGTAGGGAGGCTATAAATTGATAGCAAGTTGGAGAAGGACCATCATATATTGGTGTTTGTTTGAAAAAGCACACCTTAGAGTCATTGGTAATGAAAATATTAATGGTGATCGTGGGAAGACTCCCTCATTTACAGACATCTGCCAAAGGAAATTGGTGCTGGAATTAAGCAGGTAGGAATGAAATCCACTACATCTCACCACCTAACCTCTATTATGTCTTGGAGAACCCTGGTTGGGGAAAGCTAGTATAACTGTGTTACTGCCAAATCATATATACATAACTCTATATTGAAGTAATTTAATCATATTACTATTAATTAGAAGAGCATATCTATATTTTAATATAGGAAAATTTTAAATAATGTATTTTCTTCCTTGCAGGTGCAGCAAGCAAAGTTATCACAATTATATTCCTCTTGGTTGCATATTTTATATATAAACCTCCATCAAGTGTACAAGATTCTTCACAAAACAATGGCAAGGTCATGTCTTCAGACTCCTTATAAGGGATTCCCATGAATTGTTCTACAGAAAGATGTGAACATTCCATGCTGGTGTAGATCATTGAGCATGATCAATGTAAACCCACCAGACACAGCTTGTCCACAAAACATAAACTAAAGGGTAGCATGTATGGGGGGACAACATACAATTTCCCCTTAAAATATTGATGTATCTGAATGAAAAAGGGTAATGTGTAAAATGTATTTTATATCTTCTTTAGAAGATTTATTGAAAGGTTATATTAACCTTTGCCTGTTGGTTTTCATGGACAGAGTGTTTATTCAGACTAGGCTGTTGTAGACCTAAACCATAAACAATTCTGCAAGCATAAAATAAAAGTAACAGCCCAGGATGATTGATGGAAGATTGGCAATATATTTATTGAATAGAAGAAATAGTAGATGTGATCTGATGAGGTTCACCTACAATATGTGTCTCTTTGCTTTTATTAAATATAGATGTGTTTGGCCCTGCAGGTTTGTATGTTAGACACAGAACATTTTTTTTAAATTTGGCCATAAATCTACAAATTCACTAAGGAAGCTAATTATATTAAAATGTGCAACCTGTCTTTTCAGATGTTTGTATTTATTGTGGTGGTTTGGGAAGTGCTGATCAACACTGGCCCTTCTCTTGCTACTGGTGCTTATCCTGAGCAGTAACACTAGTCCTATCCTATCCTCTTGTTATCCTGGTTGACCTTGCTATTTGGATACTAAGTAAAAACCCTAACAAGAAATTTCTGCATCAATGTGCTGCTGCCTTTGTATATAAAGTAGCAGTAAATGTTAGGTAGCAAATGATGAAACTAAATTAAATCATGTTTATGCAACAGTCACATGTTAAGAAAAGCCCTGCCTTGGGTATTATTTTGTTTGATAATAATTGATAGTACTATTGGTGCTGCAAATATTAATATTATAAATCTATGCAGTATTTAGGATTTCCAGTAAATCAAGAGGCATTTTTTACTCTTCAGATTGTCTTTGATACAAACATCTTGGAGGGGTTTGCTAATGTCTTTGGTGCACCACAAACTGTAAAAAAAATAAAAAGCTGTCATGCCAAAATCATTCCATTGTATCTAACACTTGGAACACGTAAAACCCTTGAAAAACAGTATTACCAAATATTAACATGTCCACCTTTCATGATTGCTTTTAACAGTCATACACTAACAATTTCAGACGTCTACCCAAATTCTTAAAAAAAGTGTTGAGTGTTTTAACCACATGCTAAGCAAAAAAAATTGTTGCATAACAGCCACTTACATTAAGTAAGGAATTTTTCACATTTTTGCAACTACGTTTACACCACTTCACTATACAGATGTTGCTGATTGGATACAGGCCAGTGAGTTGTGCTTACTCAATTTGGATTACTTTATCTAAAATAGCCTATTCCTTTGCTATATGTATCCTATAGATAAGCAGGTAAATGACACAGCCTAGTTTAATTTCTATTATTTCTGAAGCAGATTAGAACTCTAAGGTTGAATCATAGCTATGCATCAGCACGTTACTGACATTTCTAATTGAATGAAGCAAGTCTGTTGTCATGTATTGATTTTCTGTGATTCTCATCAAAAACAACTATAATGCACATCAACATACTGAACACAAAACGTTTTGTCTAATACATGCCAACACACTATACAGTGAATGTATGGTTCACATACATGTCAATGTTATTTCAAAGCCAAAGGCATAAATGGGCTATAAGGACTGTAGATTTTACTGTTTTCCAATAGGGTTTATTTCTCCCTCTCATTTGAAAAGAATTCTCAATAAACAGATTGTTTGTAAGAATATATGAAAATTCATTTTGACTAATAAAATGAGAACGTCAGTTAAAAAGATCTGCAACAGATTTTATGGTCATGTTTCTTTCTATTGGAATTGGAAAGATCATTCATAGTTCTAACTTTGCTATCCAGGAAGGTAGTGTGTTGTAATCTGGGACGCAACAGGGCAGGACCCTTTGTTATAAATCCCAAGGCTCTAAAGAGTCATTATTTTAACATAGGAACAGTTATTTTTAGGAAGATTTTCAAACTGCAGATTCTGTTCTATTTTTTCTACTAGTGCTAAACCTAAAATATAACTAGAAAACAAAGAAAAGTCATGAGAAAACAAAATTTACAATTTTTACCATTGCATTCTTTTTTCCTTTTAAAATAGAGAACCCTTCACCAGATAATGTATCTAAAGCATTGTTTCTACAGACCAGTGGTAGTCCTTATGTATACTGCTGGGGGTCCCTAACTGTCTTCCTTTATTCTGCTGAAGGTTATCCAGGCAATAGTAACATATGAATGGTGGAGCATTTGCTGCAACAGCTTTTCCTCCATCCTGTTGCACTCATTTTTCAAATGACAGGTGCTGTTTTATTTAAGACTGTAGCTCTTGGTTAATCCTAGGGAGACCTAGTGTAGAAATCGGTTTAATTTTCATTGGACTGTCTTCGAGAGGTATGGCAAAAATCAAGGAGATGGTGGAGGTGTTTTAAAAAGGCTTTGTGGTCAGTGGAAGCAAATCAATGACATTAAAAAAACAAAATCAACTCAAACAAATGAAGGAGAAAAAAAATTGCAAAACATAAGTGTGTATTAGTTTGGAGTAGAATAAATAAACTCTAAAAAAAAAGAGGTGACTAGTGTAGAGAGGTATAGTAGGAAACCAGCAAATGTCAAGTCTGTATGAGGAGTAGGAATCAGGATCACAACAGATCATGCCTTTAGGTGATCATTTTTATAATGTAAGACACAGGTTAAACATGTCCGCCATCTCCAGAATCTAATTATAAAAAGTTTATGTCAAGTCACAAAATTTGAAACCCACTGATCTAAATAAATGAAAAAGGTTCTTCATTGTCTATACCACTATCGATGCTGGAACTCCTAAACCTGGTTAATTGATGTCATTTAATATTTTAAATAAAGATGATGTAAATAAACAGCTATATATGTCTTTTTGTGTTAAGAAAAACGAGAATATAACAAAAATGCATTATGGGAGAAGTAAGTAAGCACATGTAAGAGTTAGCTCTGCCTAGTATCTGCTTCTTCATAGCTCTACAATTAAAAAAGTTGTCTTTTTTCTGTTTTGGAAAACATAGTGTCCCTGGTCAGGTTTTATGCTACCTAGAGCTCCATTAGATTTTCCTCACTCCCTGTTCTTGTAACAACCCTTTAAAAGACAGAATGGAGGGGATGATCTGAAACATGGACACAGACAACATCAAACAGTGACAGGTTCTAGCACTTCCCTATTTATTTATATAATTTATTTATTATTGCTGTTAAAAAGATGTGGAAAGTGTAAGTCAAGGAATCCTTCCAACAGAGCCATCTGCTGAGATAAAATCTTAGAGCAAATTAAATCCTTCCCTACTTTATCCAAAATTCAAAAAATATTAATTTTTTTTGGGAATAGTTACAGTTTATTTCAGGACAGGAGAGTGTATGGATTAAATTGATACTGTTTATATAAAAAGGATCAGTTACTAAATTGGCAACAAAAATAGGGTCTTGTTTAAAGTTTATAATGTGATTTTAGGTCTGATTTTATTTTTAAATCATTAAAACTAACATTTTAACCATTGTACTAGGTCCTTTACTAATAACATTTTCTACATTCTACATTCTACATTTATGTGTCTAAAATAAGCTTACCAGTGATCATTGTCCAGTGAACCTGAGTAATGCAAAAAACCTGGAATGGATATGGTCCAGGATTAAAAACATAACTACGGTAATTGCAAATGACTTTAGGAAATCCATTCAAGGTTTGCTGGATCACCAGGTTCACTGATGAAGGTGTATCCTCTCCTGCCTTGTAGAACTTAAATAAATCAGGTCCAGTAGGAGGGTATACTATGGCAATAGCTTATTCTGAACTTTAAAAAACAAGTGCAAGAAGAAAGAGAAGCAAATTTTACAGGTATATACAGTTTACTTTTACAAAACTTTGTTCCTTTAAAACTGGTAGTACAATTTGTAGGTGGTTCAAACAAATAACCACTAGATGGAAGTGTTGCCTTTGAAAACATTTGGATTTTCATGTGATGCCTCTACAGTGAATAACAAGTGAAAATGGGTTTACTGTGTGCTTTTTAGGTCTTTTGCAGTTTCATAATCTATGGATATCTGTAACTGTCTCAATGCTTTCCCAATAGTGTACCTGATTTCTTAGGTATAGGATACTTTTTAACTATTTAGATTTATTATCAGGTATGTGTTTGATTAGGAAATTTTGGAATCAGAATCCAGAATGTAAAGTAGAAGTACACTCTGCTTAGCAAAAAAATGTCCCAACAGACAGCCTTTTTTATACACATATACACAAGAGACTATTAAGTTTCTTAGACTAGAAATCCTTTTTTCAGGACTTTGTTTTCTTTGCTTATTTACACCAAGCCACATATGTGCACATGCTGTGTTGAGATAAGCGAGCTCCAGCATGCATCTGCAAAAGCTATGGCCAGTAATGAGGACTTCATGCTTTGAAGATAACAATGTAAAGATCAGTTGGACAGAGCAAAAAGGGACATTATACCCATCGCAGTGCTGGTGTGGGGAAAGGGTGGAGGGGCTTTGACAGGTAAGTGCTAGGCTTATTTGCACATTATGGAAAAATTTCAAGCAGCATTAAATGGATTTACATCCCCTAGATTAGATAACCTTTTCCAGGCACCTTCTTCCAGGGACCTCCTCCTTTGCTATGGACCTCCTAGTTGCATGGCCTCTGTTCTGATCCTTTTTCTTAAACTTACTAATTTTCAGGCAAATATAACAAAAATAGATTTATAAGACAATGAACACAGTCATGAGCTAGGAAAGAAAAGTATATCAACATGACAGTCAGATGACTAAAGCTACGTACACACTTCCAATTTTTATCGTTGGTAAAGGAACGACGAACGATCCTGCACGATATCTGCGAACGATCGTATGGCACCGATCCTGTACATACAGATAACGACAAGATCGTTCAAAGATATTGTACACACGATAGATGCGATCGTTTGAACGATACAGGAAGTGACGTGCACCACAGGAAGTGAGCAAACGTTCGTTCACCGCGCATGCTCAGACCATGGACGATCACTGAACGACCGTACACACGATAGATGGTCAACGATCGTCGTCCAATCCGATCCACCGGTCCGGTCGTTCATTTCCAATGACTATCCTCGTTCGTCGGCATCGTTGGTTACTTTTTTTACGAACGATTTTTGGCCAATCGGTCGTTCGTCGTTCATTTCCAACGATAAAAATTGGAAGTGTGTACGCAGCTTTAGTTAAGGATAAAAATCTGTTGAAGATCCTTATTTCTCTGGGTCATTATTTATCTATTAGTAGTGAGTGACACTCATCTGGACATCTTGTAATACTAAAGACATTTCACATCATTCTAGACTACTTCAACAGTTTTACCAGTGTGGGAACATACACTGATAGAAATAGTAAAACATCAGTAATGGCAGCCATCATATTTCTTGTTGAGTTGCTACAAGGCATAATAAATTCATATTAGTCTTACCCTGAAGAAGACAAAGTTCAGTATTGACCCACAGAGCCCTGGATTTCTTAAGAAGCACATTGTTCTTCACAGAGAAACAAAGCAGAAATTTCTTTTTCAAAAGTTCCATGAGTGCATAATATCTGATGTATGTTTTTTTATTAGCAGACGTTATTGCAAATATGTCATTGTGAGCAAGGTGTTTCAGCAGCTTCATTTCCTGTAATTCATACTCTTGATAAATTGCAATAAAATCTTTAAAAATATTTGTCTACATTAACGGGTAGCATTAAAGAACTATAGCAGCAGGAAACTATTGTCCGTTGACCTATTTAAAATTGTGCCACAGTGAAAGTTTTCTTACATACTAAGTGCTGACCTCATTTATCAAAACAAGAATGGCCTAGTAAGCATGAAAGGATTTGAAAACATATTTTTCTTTAAAAATATATATAGTTCATAAAATCAAACAGGATTTATTGATAACAAATATGTGTCAATATTGGTAATACATGTGGGTGGTAAGTTAACAGAAACGGAAAATGACTGGTCCCTGGGAGTTCTTTGTGGATCATAACAGAATTCAACACCATAGTTTATTATTATATTTTAGTTTATTAGTTTATTTTAGACTTTTCTATTGGAAGAGTCTAGAAGAATCACATTTTTGAGTACACAAAAACACAAGAATATGGATTCAGAAGAACAGAACAAAAAAGAAAATAACAGAAGGACTTTAGACACTTTGTTGATGATTGAAGCTGTTAGGGTCAGGATATTCAAGCAATGAAACCAAAAGGTTGGTCCTTGACAAATGATGCTTGAAGTTGCTTAGGTCTGGTCTTTTAAGCAGTGGAACCAAACAGTGGTGACTTTTACTTTTTACCAATCTTTCAACAAATGTTACTCATCACATCAATGCAGTTCTCCGCATGTCTGACAACCCGCAGTGCTGGAAAAGATTGAGAGAAGAGAAGGAACCCATGTTTTTAATGGCTGCTCAGAAAGCATTAAAAAGGGTAAATATATTGCAAAAAAAATATTCATTCAAAAGTATCATATCATATATCATTAGGGTTCCCCCTAAATGGAGCCTGACATTTGGAGCTGGTTTTTAATTTTACAATTCCCATTGAAATAAACCAGGTAACATTTTACAGCAAAATCTGTTCATGTGTGTCAAAACAAATATGTTTCCAAAAAAAATCATTGTCATGTCAAATTAAGCCTTTTTTATCTATGGCATAGATATAAAGGGCTGAATTTGACATGCCATTATTTTTTAATTCTATGCAGATAAAAGGTAATTTTTTGGTGTTCATTATTGATAAGAATTGTAAATAAAAATTCAAGCAAGCAATTTTCCCCTCATAATGAATTTGCTGAAAGCTTGAAACACCGTAGTTTATTAGCTACAATTTATTTTAAGCCTCTTTTACATTACCAGTCTCCCTATTCAAAACACAATTTTTACATTATACCCAAGGGTCAGGTCGGCTTACTCAGGTTCACCAATTACTTTAGGGATAAAAAAAATGTTAAAATATGATCAGGACACAATTAACTTCCATGACCGCAAAAACTACCTTTCAGCATTAAACAGAAATGTTCTAATTAGGACTAATCCACTAAAACAAGAATTTTACAATCATGCGATAATACGTTGCAGAATATTAAAGGTTAGTGTACACAGAGGTCAGACTCAAAGGCAAGTGAAAAATGTGAGTAAAAACTGTTTTAAAACACACTGCAGATCCTTAAGGATCCTTTAATACCAGTGGCACTTTTTCAATGCACCCATGCAGCAGGGCATAGCCACTCCACCACTCTGATAGTATGGTGTGAATGGTGGCTACAAGCTCCCAAAACAGTATTGCCTCTGCAGTTTTTATTGTATGATTTTGTAGCAGCTCAGTAATATATCTTGGAACCTATTAATGGCTTGTATTGACAAGCTTTGGTGTTGTGTTTGGGTATAAGTTTGATATCATTGTGAGACTCTTCTGAGATCATTCAGAATTAATTGGCAGGTATATTTGACCTGCTATTGACCTACTTTTGCTATTGGCCACGGTGATCAAGACAGAATGGGAGCCCAGGAGCACTGAGCCCCCCAGGAAACATTCGTCATGCATTCCAATAGGCTTCTGGCTGCTGCTTCTGCACATGCCCAATCGCTTTTCCTTCAGTGGGATCTAAAAAACATTTTGCCATTGTTGTCACCTGATCTTGCGTCTGCACAGTACTTGATGGGGTGACGTAGGTCAAAAAACATGGCAGCACCTGGCGCATTTTTGGCAGCAGGAAGAAAGAGGATCCCAGATCCAGGAAACCCCTGGATGTATCGACAGATCTTTGAGGGTAAAAATGAGTGAGGTTTTTTTTTTCCCAGTTTACTTCCACTTCATTGCTTACTTTATGTCTTTGCAAAGCAATGCATAGATCCCACTCTGGACTTGATCAGGACTCTTGTTACTCTTATTACATTTATTTAATTATGACCAGAATATATGTTGGTTTCCTCCCATAAGTTACATAGACTAGTAGTATATAGTCTTTCCTAGATGTTAGCCGATTGAATGTTTAGTAATTCTCATGACTCCATAAATCATGTTGAAAAAACATGTAAAGTCATAGTGGCCTTCTGGGAATTGAGCCAAAGAACATGAACATATATAAGCCAGGTGAGAACTTATTTTTATGCCCCTATTAAAAAAAATCACTATTCATCAAGACATTTGTTTGAAATGCCCTATATTTTGAAAAATGTTCTAAAAGAAAATGTTCTTGTTTGCCATAGCAATGACTTGACAATTTACTGTAATTTTCCAGTGCAGTTTTAAAATAATAAAACTAGTAGGCATAAAGTTGTAATAAATGCAGGAACATACTGTATAAACATGACCAGAGGTGAGCAGTTCATCCTTCATTATGTCTTAATCCTCATCCTCAGCATGGCTCCTCAAATGTCTGTTAGACTGATGACTTGTGTCACATATGGGCGTCCTACCTGACAATTCCTTCTCCCGTAGTTTCTCCTTTTCTTCCTCCTTTTCCTCCTTTACCCCTCTTTGTAAAATGCCTACCTTTACCATTGGAAATTCCCCATAAAGGTCTCACTCCCCATGGTTGCCAGGGCTTACCCTAGTATACATATATTGCAAACCGCAAAAGAAGCGTCATCAGGAGTGGTCGTAAATTAAGACTTATACAGGGAACACCCAATGAACTAAATTCCCATGGCTTGAAAGTCTAAGGGCTCTGCGATAGTCAAAAGTATCTGCAGTTTTAATAGCCAGAGACCTGCAAATTATATGAGAAGCCTTGTTTTTATTGGATGCATGTTGCCATTCAGTACCTTAAGCTTCCCCAATGTCCTCCTCAAAACCTTCACTCAATTCCCATGTCTTGCCCAGAAAAAACATTATCATCCTTGTGTGACTCTGACGCATAATATAAAAATATGACATCAAGCGCTGCTGTTTTCCAAGACCTGTTTTTACTACTATTACTACTAACTATTATTACCACCAGCACCACTACCAACATCACCAACACCACCACTACTACCACCACCACCAGAAGCAGCTGCAAACCCAAGACAGAAAAAAACCAATGGTGCCATTGGCAATGCTATCCTATTTAGAATTTTTCTTGTATGTCTTCCTTATT
Organism: Pyxicephalus adspersus; assembly: GCF_032062135.1. Taxonomy (NCBI): domain Eukaryota; kingdom Metazoa; phylum Chordata; class Amphibia; order Anura; family Pyxicephalidae; genus Pyxicephalus; species Pyxicephalus adspersus. The sequence goes on from NC_092863.1 coordinate 69,043,427, forward strand.
TAATAAATGTGGTACATCCTCACACAGCTACTCTGCTTTATCAGCTGCTGTTTCTCATGATTCACACAAACTACTTGTCTCGATTTGAACAAAGATACTGTCTTCAAACAAAAGAGGGCATTGAGAACCTGGGCCCTTAGAGAGTGTTGTTGGGAGCAGAGGTCCACTGACTCCAGGATAATGTATCACATTCACTGTCTCCATCTCCCTGCTGTGACTAAGATGATGAATGAGCCAGCCAGTGCTCAAGGGTTAAAGCATGGCTGAGAGGAATCTGACTATCTCTACATTGTGAAAACATGCAAAACAAAACCACTAATAGCACACCAAAAACAGTGGTAGCAGGCTCATTTACAACCCCATCAAACCCAGCTGCTGAAAACTACCATCTGTACATGTCATGTCATCCCAGTCCTGCCAGTTAAGATGGCCCATGAGCCTGAAAAGTGTGAAGCGAAGATGAAAGCATCCACACTTGAAGAGAAGAAATAAGTGTACTAGTATTTCAAAGAAGTAGGTAAGTTTGCTTTATTGCAGTATGGATTTGTTAGTTCCTCCTGCAATAAAGAACCTGTCAGCTCACCAGGTTTAGCCCCACATCCACCAAAAACAAAAGTTAAAAAATTGAAAAAGTAAAAAAAAATCAATGACAAATACAAAATGTGAAGTCCCTGATTCTG
>NC_092863.1:69044495-69049495 GCF_032062135.1 Pyxicephalus adspersus
CTATAGACTAAGCTCCTGTATGTTGTTAGGGGACTGCACTTTTTTATTCTTTCTACTGATTTCATCTACTTTCTTTCTTCTAAATGTCCTTTTGTTCATTTAGTATCATGTTTCCTACTTCTAAGTCCAGTGTGTTTACAAAAAAGTTTTAAATGCATCACTTTACTTACTTCTAGGAAAGTCCTTATGCTTTGCTTAATCATCGGCATCTTTACAAAGGCCCTCCCTTTTTATTTTTACAGGGTCCATTTCTCAGATCTATTGAAAATGGAGAAAGAGACAGAGTGGTTTCAATTCTCTCCAGTTTTCCTAATGTAGGTTAGAGTTTAAATGATATAACTAGATTGGTTGTTGCAAACTTTTTATTTTGATCTTTTTTTAAAGTTTTAATAACAATTTTAGAAAGAACACGATAACGTTCTGTGCGTTTAATCAGCCTGGGACAATAGACGTACAATAATGGTATGAACAATTAAGGAATGAGCATGAGAGAATATGTGATGTGAAGACATCGTGAAGAGGAGAATTATGCCACACAAGGGAGGTTTTTTGAAATAAAATGAGATGAAAATTAGATTTAGCACTCCCATGAAATTTGCACTAAAGAGCCATTTGACATTTATCATATTGTAATTATACAAAACTGCTGCATAACACAAAGCTTTACAGCATGGTTACATTCTATAAAATAAAAGAATGGCCCCAGTTATTGTACAGAATGGCATGAAGCTGACAAGTTCATATAACAAGACCTGAACCACATTTTACTGTCATCTTTACTAGGCTTTGTAGAAGCCCTGTGACATGTCTTTATAAGTAATCATATTTTAAATCTATAAAGTCTGCAAAGTGAAACAGATGACAAACTGTATTACAGACAGGACCAAGACATTATTGATCTCAAGGACCAAGATCACTTGGGTGAGCCCCCTTTGTTAAAACAAACTTTTTCTCTTACAAAAGTGTACTTCATGGGGCATTTAATATTCTTTCTCTTGATATAGTCCTGTTGAAAGTTATTATAATGTTATGCTTGTTATATATAGGCTTATTTAACATATAAAGTATTAAAATTAAGGTACCCCTGTATCCTTATCCTTAGTGTGATGGCTAGGAAAATCCACCATATCTATCAATCAAATAATCCCACAACAAGGCGGCACTGCTAAATTATAATCACAAAGATGCACTTTATCATTATAATATATATACTGTGTGCATATATATGTATATATTTATTTATATGTTTTTTAATTTGTCATGGTTTGATTTCTCCCAGGGCATGGCCTAGGATGCCATGTTCATAAGGGGGTGGCAATACAATGATGTACAACTGGTATCTGCTGCTGCAGGCCAACCAACTCTACAGTAGCGGGAAAGACAAAGTGAAAATGAAATACAGTTGTACCTCAGTATAAGTCCGCCTTGGAATAAGTCCAACTTGGTATAAATCCTGTTTGGACACGAAAAATTTTGCTTGGTATACAACCTTTGCCTGGTATACAACCTTTGTGCTAGAACTTGTATGGGCCAAAATGAGTCAAAACACCACGTGCTACCCTTATTTACCTCTCTGGAGACAAAGCCACGACTGCCCACGAGCGTCAGTACGCCAGTTGCTACCATTCAGTGAACAACTGCTGCTCTCCCTCTATCTCTCTCTTGCTCTTAGTTATTCATATAGAACAGCTGCCATGGTGTGTTTTGTGTGTGATAGCATCAAAGGTGGTTTTTGGCTGGGGGCAGAGCTAACAAAAAGTATAAATCCAACCTTGTATGTTTTATATCTGAAAAATGAATATTTACGAATAATAATACAGAAAGAGGGTCAGAGATAAATGTTATAACACATTCAACATGACATTGTGAAAAAGTGGAGCAACACATTTCATGAAAGGAACTTTCATCCTCTTACATATAAATTATCATGTGTGAATTAGACAAAATTAGATTTTTGAAATATGGTTTATTGTTTTGCAGAAATCTTTTCTTTCAATAGTGACTCAATTTAATCATCTACAGCAGTGGTCCCCACCCCTCTGGCCGTGAACCGAAGCCCATCTTTGGCTGGTGAGTTGGGGGCTGCTAATGACAGGAGGCAAAAATGTCAGGGGCCCTCGATACACTGCTCTAAAGCTAGTGACAGTGTGACCGAAGAAGCATAGCCAGCGGGAGCGCGGGGGGCCCCTCCTCACACTGCTTACACAGGAGCCACTGGAATGGCTGATCAATGTATTTAAGGGTTACACTTCTCTGCCATTCCCAGTAGCTCTGCCACCTAATAGCACAGCAGCTCTCTTACACTACTCTGCTATTCTCAGCTAGTGTGCTGACAGGAGGCCGAGCTGCCAAAAATAACAGTAGTGTAAGCTGTACGTATACTGGGCCGCCTCAAAATTTTATTCTATGTTACAGGGCCCTGCTGTCAGAAAGGTTGGGGACCACTGATTTACAAAACTTAAGGAGATTGATCAGTAAACAATAAAGATATTTAGAAATCCCTCCTTAATGACATTAGTCTTTCATTTGTGCTTTTTAGATCTTTTACCTCAGGGTCAGGAATGAATTTATCTATTAATTCAGCTTGCCATTTTATATTCATTTTACATTCAGCTTGGCAAGAGACGACATGATATAAATGACAATTACTTACGCATTACATTTATTGTAGATACCTTACACTCCAATATTCTGCATTATTTGGCCTCACATCCTTTTTCTTACATGGAACTACAACATAAGTTGGCTTTTTTGAATTGTTTACTGTTTATATTGAAGCACAATATCCTTTTTTTATTTGAAAACACAGATTATACTGAAAACAGAATGGCAACTGTCTTAGATGTTTTGCATTTGTGCATAATGTTACTCACTGTAGAGTAATGGACTTAAATTGTTTACAAATAGCCAGATTGATGCATATAAGCATCTGCTTTTCCAAGATAATAAATAAAATTCAGTATTGCCATGGGACTAAATGTAGACCTGCCATCACTAATTTACATTTAGAAAAGAGAGGTGATCCAGAATATGATATATATCTTTCACTAATCCGTTTATTGATTACTATTCTTGACAGGTCCTCAGGATAAGTTGAGTAAGTTCATAGAGTAACTAAGTATTATTGAATATAATATTTTTTACCTCCTCCATATCTTGTCAAATAATACATTTTGGATATTAGTAGTGTTTTAGATAATGGTTTATGGAAAACATAGTTATATAGAAAACCGATGTGTAAATAGCTATTTCTTTAGTTTTCATTACCTGGATTTCAGATTTGACCAATTTTACAGTTTTGCTTGCCAATTTTTGCTTCTGTAAGTATATTATGAGAATATCCAATTTTTTTTAAAAGATGAAAGCCCTAAAGAGAGCCAAGGAGGCTGACTACCTAAAGCTACTAAAAGCATGTAAGTGTGATATTACATTTTTTGAGCAAGCCAGATTAATGACAATTTATAAAGTTCAGTGCTGTAATTTGTACAAAATATTACAAAAACATTTTACTATGAATGATGTTATCAGCAAAAACAATTGAGAATATCCCGAAGAGCACCTAATCTAAGGAATACAATTTGTTGTAGGCGATTTTTGTGCTGTTATTATTATTAATAATAATATTATTAGTAAACAGCGCCAACATATTACACAGCATTATACATTAAATAGGGATAACAGATGACAGACAGATACAGACAGTGACAAAGGAGAAGGAGAGGACTTTGCTTCGAAGAGCTTACAATCTAGGAGTAGGAGGAAGTATCACACAATATGAGGGGGCGCTGTTAGAAAGTCATTGTACATTTGCAAGTTAGTCATTTATGTTAAGCATGTTCTGTCTGTAGGTTTATGAAATTAACCTACTTCTGTGAAAACTTTAATTGTAAATTTGTTTATGTTATACTCAATAATATTGTTGCTATACCAGCAATATAGTGATATATGTATTTTGTAATATATATTTATATAAATATATATATATATATCTTTTTGTGTTTTATATTTTTTTTTTTTATATATACTCTCAAGGGGCTTACAGCTTCTACGCAATATTATATCTTGCTAGATCTTCTTTGCCATTGGTAGTCTATTTGGGGTCCTGAAGTGTGAATTTTCATGACACTGTTTTCCACATTTCCACATTGAATTTCATTTTGCAGAGGTGGTTATATATAAATATCTAATAGACATAGCAATAGTTCAGAAGTGTTTTGAGTTCAGGAATTCTTTATACATTTCAGCCTTTAGAGGTAGTTACCTGTTTATATATGTTTCCAATTGGTTGTTTAATCATTAACCAATAATGTATTAAAAGACATATGTTCATTGAAATAGAAACATCAAGTTAGAGGCCAAAAACTGATCAAATGCATTATGGTTGACTCCTTTTTTAACACCTCAGTAATGATTTTGATAATCCTCTTAAACATTTGGCGCTTTAACCCAATTCAAGTCTTTTGGTAGTTCAGGTTTTCAAGTAGGCTTAGGGCAAATAAACAGCCATTTTATATTTCTGAAATTTCTATATAATTATAAAACCAAGTTAGCGGATCTAAAATCTTACTTTTAGAAATCTTGATAGCTAAAAAACGTCAGTGAGTACTTTATCTTACAAAAGTCAACTCAAAAACCCTAATATCAGTGTTGGGTAACAGTTGTGTCTATTGTTGTTTTTAAAGCAGCTTTAAGCTGCGTACACACGTCCAATTATTATCGTTCAAAATGAACGACGAACGACCGATGAACAACCGATTGACCAAAAATCGTTCTTAAAAAAGTGACCAACGACACCGACGAATGAGGATAGTCATTGGAAATGAACGACCGGCCAGGCCGATCCGATTGGACTACGATCGTTCACCATCAATCGTGTGTACGGTCATTCAGTGATCATGCATGTTCCGAGCATGCGCGATGAACGAACGTTCAATACAGGCTGTATTGTGTGTATGAGTGTGTGTGTGTGTGTGTGTGTGTGTATATATATATATATTTAT
>NC_092863.1:69050725-69098164 GCF_032062135.1 Pyxicephalus adspersus
TGTCTCGGTCCAACAACCAATCCTTACACCACATTCGCCGCTTCTTCTCAACGTCCTCCTCTTCAGCACTAAGCAAGAGCTGCTTTCTTCTTCCTTGAGAACACTTTGAAGGGCATATTGCACAGAGGGACAAAAGAACAGTGTGATGAATGTCGTTCATTTGACCCGATCATTCGTACATAGTATTCACTTCCTCTGGTGCACGTCACTTCCTGTATCGTTCAAACGATCGCATCTATCGTGTGTACGAATATCATTGAACGATCGTGTCGTTATCTGTATGTACAGGATCAGTCCTATACGATCGTTCAAAGATATCGTGCAGGATCGTTCGTCGTTCGTTTACCAATGCTAATTATTGGAAGTGTGTATGTACCTTAAGTGGTTATTTCCTTGTTTTATATTAACACTGAATGCAATCTGATCGCATGCTCAACTTTGAGCAAAATGTTTATAGCTTTAAATTGTTATTGATTTATTAAGTTAACAATTACAATGTGCAGACCTCTATCAAAAAGAAAATAGTGTTAAGGATTCCAAGAGAGAGATGAAAACTCATATTCATACCAAAGAAATCAATTTGAAAATATTTCAAAATGAGTTTGCCCTCTCGTGAAGGCTTCATTGGTGCAATACTGGCACACTATAGTTCCTCCCCATTAGTTTTATCCAAGTATACTGTTTTGTAACAGACAAATCTGTGGTATATTTGAATGCTCTGCATAGTACAAAAGGCAAAACAGTCTCAATTTTATAATGTATAGGATTCTTTAGAAACATTTTTCACTCATGATGCTTGAATATAGAGGTGCTTGCTTATCCCTATTGCCAGTGCATAGATTAAAAAAAGTAAGGGTTAGTTTTAGGGTAGCTTTAGGATAATGGTAAGGAAAAGTAGTGAGGAATAGGCACACAGTAAGGCTGACATTTAGGCTTGGGTAAATTGTCATCTTAATAATATGCTATATTAATGCATATGAACACTTAACTACTGGTTGCTTATTTATAGAATATCATCAAATTATCCAAAAAAAATCTGACCAGCAAAGTCTTAATGGCCTACCTTTATTTGGTAATACACAGTAAAGAAAGTGCTATACAGAAAAAACTACAAAAACAGAAGGCAAAGTCAGGACCTATACTTATCATGAATGGACGCATTTCACAGATGACCTCTGCACAGTGTCCCAGTAGCCCAGGGCTGCAAAGGTGTGCTTTGATCATTTCATTCCTTTCCTTGTTTAGTAGTAATTCTTTTCAACTGCACATCATACAGTAAATTCAGAAGCACAATTCCGGCTGCAGGCTAAATTATTCATCATAACCCAAAAAGCCTATACTTGACATTTTTTAATAATTGTAATACACTCCTCAGGGTAGTTTGTATTTTAGTGTATCTCATTGTTTTATCACCTATAATCTACATTGACATTACAATATATATATATATATATATATATATTAAACACTTTTTTTTTTTATTTCTTATCTTGGGTTGTGTTGTTAGTTATTTGGGTAGCAAAGTAATATTAAATACTAAAGTGCTAATCAGAACAATTTGCGTAAATACTAAATTTTGATATACATTACATTTTTGTGGTGCTTTATTTTTTATTTGTTTACTTTTATTTTACAAGGTGGTGCCGAGAAGTTCCTGGCTTTGCCCCCTTCCAGATGAAATAGAAAAATGAGTGTGGGGGCATATGACAGCCTAATATCTTAGTATGTAACTGTGCAAATATCAGGTCAGGTACGATTCTTAAAACTGTTTTTTCTTTTAGTGAGAAGCTGTGATGGCAGAGGCACAAACAAGCTTCACGCCGTTGGAGTTACAGGCCGCCATGAAGTTTTTGTTTCTCCAGGAAGAGTGTCTATGTACCATATAAGCAAAGGGAGTCCACTGCTCTCACTGTTAAATCATAGACACATCACCATAATTTACCCAGAAATTCCAGGCAAATCCTCTTACAGAGCATACCAAAAAGAAGCTTAACACTGGTGTACATTGGTGTAATAAACAACTAGTCTAATCTAGTTTATTTGGTCCTGTTAGTGACCTCCCCTTTTAATTATGGAATTAAGGGAATGGACCACCTAACCTTATGTTATTTTACTGTATGATATTTGTGTTGTATGCTATGAATATAACTCACTAATAATATTAATGATAACTATTATCTTGCCTAAAAACCCTGGCCTTTGCTCTTTTTCCTTTATATTATATTTCTTATAAAAAAGAGCTTGACGTTTCTTGAATGACAGGCTGTTGGGAGACACCAGAGGAGAAATAATCTGCAGGATACCCAGTATGAGATCAGGGCAACATCATCCATAGTAATGCTGGTAATGTCTGGAGGCTGTGGGCACAGGGGCACCCCCAGCAGGACAGGTGTGTATGAGGGCAGCACAAAGCTGATGGCATGCTGCTCCTGTCGTATGTCATCACATGCCCCCCTCCCAATTCTCTTTCCATAGGCGGTAGCACTATCTTCAGTCTAAGGAAGCCACCTGAGCTACTGACTGCATCCTTATTGTGTGTTCTCATGACACTGGCACAGGATATGACATCACATGCTGTGCTGTGCTCGGGGAACAGAACATCTGGGTCAGTAATAACATACTCATTAGTTTGTGTGACGGGCATGGCCAAGCTCTACCGTTAATACTAAAGTTAAGGATTTACTTTACCTGGGGCTACACTATACTATATGTAGATATGCATGTGTGTCAGTGCACCAATTAATGCTGAATTGTTGATGTAAGATGGTGAGGGGACCACTGGCATTATTGTAAAGTGACCTGATGACATGTATTGGATAATTTTTAGGTAGCTAATAAATGATTGGTGAAAAACTATCATCTATCACAAGGCTGACGAATGCTCATTTCTTCCTAGAAAAAGCATTGTGTTAGTGGAGGATTTTAGGGACTACTCAGATGTTGCTTGAGAAATTTCATAGGTGCTGGTATGTTACTTAAAATGTAGCCTATAATTTTATGTATGTAATAGAGTAGTTATGGACTTATAAATTCAGTGAAAATGTGCAAATATATGACCCTCCAAAGTTATTAAGGTAATTTGTTAAACAAATGTGGGTGCAGAAATGATGTGATGGTTAAGTAGGGTTCCTCCCACCCTCCCCACCCCACCTAACCAGCACATCATTTTCTTCCATTTCTGGCACATACACAAGGATAATGTATTTGGAAGCCTCAATGTGCTCTTTTTTTGAAATATGTGAGTGTGTGTGCTAAAAGAAATCTCCCTACTGGTTGCTCAATGTAAGGTGAATGATGCGACCTAAATTAAATGTATATGGTAAAATATCTTTGTTCCTACTACTTTCATTGGGAACATGCAAAGTTTGGAGTTTCAATATTTAATAACCTCCTGGGTGGCAACCCTGAGTGTGACTCGGGGTGGGATAAAGAAGCTGGAAGCGGGAATAGAGACTTACCTAATCCGCCGGCGTCCCGCATCGTTCATCGAGTCTTCTATCTTTCTCCGACCGGATTCCTCTGCACTCGATTAGATCCTGGTGACATCAGGGCGTGAGGACGTTCTGTTTGGGGCAGGGCAGGAATTTCAAATCTTTTTGTATTGCATGCGATACAAAATAACTGTATTGAATGCAATACAGTGAATTTATATTTGTAAAAGCAGTAAATTGTTTTTCATGAACATTTATTTCACGGTATAATATAATAGTATAAGTATATTATTTTTTTTTTAATAATATAATAATTTATATATATATATAAGTCACATGATAGGAAATGAGGGAAATAAAATAATAGAAAATGCATTAACGTTACACACAAATCAAACTTAAAATGCTCTATGACCTGTATAACAATGCAATACATTAAAACACATTTATGTATGTTTACTGTCACAATGGTGTAAAAAGCACATGGAAATGTTTTTATCTTGGAGGTCATATGGTAAACCACAAAAGGTAAAAACAACTAAAGAACAGAACAAAAAAATACAGAAATTTATAAACCCACCTAATATATATATATATTCCACACCTTTCTGTGTTTCAGCTGACATAGGCAACCTTCTTCAACACCTCAATAGCTCTTAAGATGTGCATATGGTTTCTTCACATTAGCATTCTAATGAAACGTTTCCCAGACTGCCTTGTGCATTCAGAATGGTTATGTCTCCTGGCATAAAAATAATGTAAATTGTTTTATATGTTTCTAAAGCTATTTTACCCATGTTTGCTCATAAAGAGTACTCACTGGAAGGTTAGAGGAACGACCTCACATTTATGACAACAATTACTGTTTTTATGTAGTATAAACTCATGGCAATAAATGTCAGGAAATAATGATAATGGGCTTTGTTACCTCTGAATATGAGCTTGCGGTTTTGTAATGAGCAAAATAAAACATAAAAAATGTTATTTTTCTGGTTTATTTTGTATAGATTTAAACTGGAGAGTAGAACATAGTGAAACAATCACATTTTCAACTCCCATTTCTTTTGTCTGAGGTTAACATCAGAAATGTAATTACTTTGATCATGTCATTGAAAGTAAACCTTTCACAAACCTGGCCAATTCAGAGCACATGAATACAAAATGCTTTGGCAGAGAACAATCAGTAAACCTGGACACAGTTTTTCTTCAAGGCCAAGTTAGGCCCTGCCCTGCTATTGGACATTGACTTTACCCAAAACAAATAGAAATTCTCAGGGTGGAGGAATTTTTCAGCTGAAAACTGAACAGTTTCAGCAATCTCTACTGATACTTTAAAAATGGTATTGCTATCTCCAAAGCCTCCTGGGATCTGTGACTTAGGTATCCCTTATCTGGCTGCTCACAATCAGTCTTTACTGCCGCAGCGAAGCTGACAAAATCACTTTTAGGAAGAAAGTAAAAAAAACTAATTTTTACCTTAAAAATAGGGATATCTACCCTTAAATATAAAGTAAAAATGTTTGTGATGGGTCCACTTTCAGGAATGCACAGAATACAGAGCAAATAATAATGTCTGATACCGCCTAATCCGATTATATATGGTTAGGTGTGACATTATTTGGACAAAACGGAAATCCTTTAAAGAGAAAAACGTAATTGGTGTGTGTACCTGAAATGTAATATCCCACAGGCTGACGTGTCGGTTGTACCAGTCTATTTTCAACAAGCTCAGATGGCACATCAAATCTCCCTGCTCATTTGAACCATGCTCTCTGTATACGTGTATAGAGGAGCTTCTCATGTTCCAGTATTTTATTTATTTAAATCTGTAGGAAGTACAACTGTTCGGCACAATCTTTCCTGAACACAGCACCAGTGGACAAAATAATTCCTATAGAGCTGTATCGCATAATGTTCATAAATGGCCAGGTACATAACAGCTTGTTTCTATAGAATTAAATAAACCCTACTGAGCAGGATTATTTAGGTTTGCTCTGCTTGTGCTAAATGGATCCATAAAGAATATTTAAAGCCTTAAAAAGAGTGACCAGAAACTTTTTTAACAGAACACATTTTGCATGCAAACATTATGGGGATGTGTGTATCAAGCCCTATACGTATGTGTTTTCTAGGTTAGGAGTTGCTGAACAAGCTGGACCGTCCAATAAGTAGCCCAGAACATTATAGACAGAGCACTGTGATCACTAGCACTGCTCTCCCTAAGTTTACTAGGATAGCAGCACTGTTCAGTAGGTTGGTTCCATGGGTCACCTGCTCATCTTACTGGTCCAGTGTGGAGGATGGAGGACCTAACTTCTTCCATCAGAGGAACGGGCTGCCAATTCAATACCACCTGGTTCTATTGACCCCAATTCTCCTCCTCTCAGGAGAACAGAAGCCACCTGGGCTTTATTACAATGAGACCAGGTCGATATGGTTAGATTAATCTCCCCCTGACATATATCTAACTATTAACAACACTGTTATTCTGCCCTCCCCTCAGGCGCGTTGTCTTGGTGTCATCTTTGACTCGGCCCTCTCATTTACCCCCCATATTCAGAACATTTCCAGGTCCTGTCTTTATTAATGCAAACATATAAGACTCAAAAGTGAGTAAAGTAATTGGTTAAACAAATGTAGGTGCAGAAATTATGTGGTGGTTAAGTTGGGTTTCTCCCTCCCTTCCTGCCCATCTTAACCACCACTTTTTGCCAAGCATTGCCAAGCTGCGCGTTAGTGCTAAAGTTAAAGACTTTTAAATACATGGCCTAAGGGTACACCTAATTATTTGTGGATCTCCATGAGTGTCACAGCACGAATGAATGCTGACTTGGTGTAAGATGGTGAGGGGAACGCTGACATGACCATGTAAAGTGGCATCTGATCTACTAGGAGAACATGCGGGCTGTGACATATGGTGGATAATATTTAGGTGGCCGACAAATGATTGGTGCAAGAGCTATCATCAAACGAAAGATTGACTACTGCTCATTTCTTCCTAGAATAAGCATGTAGTGTGTAATTTTATGTATGTAATAAGGTAGTTTAGAACTTTTCAGTGAAAACTTGCAATAATATGACTTCAAAGATAATAAGTTAATTAGTCAAATAAATATAGGTGTTGATATTATGTGGTGGTTAAGTAGAGTTCCTCCCCACCATGCCTAACCACCACATATTTTCCTTCCACTGATCCCACAAACTAGTTAGGGTGCTTTGGTGGTCAGTAATAACATTGTCATTAGTTTGTGGGACAGGCATGGCCAAGCTCCATGTTAATACTAAAGTTAAAGACTTGTAAATGCGTTGCCTGGGGCTACATTACCATGACTTGAGGACAAACAGAGAACCGCAGTAAGTTCCCCATCCCACCCACAATAAAAATAAAACCACACCAAATTTTGGGTAAATAGCCTGTAAGCCTTTTATTATACTAATAAATTAACTATTTAAATAAGCATTAAAAATATCAAAAACACCAATACCAAACCAAATAGCACAATTTACAACCAATAACCCAAAAAAGTACATTTTTTCCCAAACATTATCATCTGGTTACTGGTCCTCAAAGTTCCCCCCTTTCTATTTGGGATCTGCACCACCAAGATAAGTATGCTCCCAGCCGCATCATGCCATGCTCGGGAATGATATCACCACACCAAGCGAAATCCCACCACATAACCAAAATACCCATAATCATGATCCCTAACACACACCTTTTTGGAGATTTCACTCCAAAGATGAAATCTCCTACCCCCATTCAAACACTCCCCAAACCAACTTCCTTTGCGGACCTCAATGCAGCATACTCACCAGACTCTTAACCAAATGAGGGGAAAATGTTTCCCTCACTCTGTCCCTTCCACTGAAAATATCCCTCCTTCTCAAATTCCTGTCCTTTTTAACCCTTTTTCCCCACCTCTGTCACCTTCTCCCCCTTCTATCCTCCTGCTATCCACCCAGCTTTTACAATTACTCCTCTCACTGTCTGTGTCCTGTCTCCCTTAGTCATGCAAGCCTTCCACTACCATCCTAAAGTCACTTTGCTCCAGGCCTGTCTGTACATGTGGATATGTGTGTTATTCAGTGCACCAATGAATCCCAAATCGTTGATTTTATATGGTGATGGGGCCGCTGGCATGATCATAAATTGGCATCTATTCTGCTGGCTGAAGATAGTGGCTGTGACATGTATTGGATAATTTTTAGGTGGCCAATAAATGATTAGTGAAAGAACTAACCTTTACTGACGGGTTGACGACTGCTTATTTGTTCCTAGAAAAAGCATTTTGTTGGTAGAGGATTTTAAGGACTACTCAGATGTTGATTGAAATATTTAATATGTGCTGGTATTTTAATATAAAATGTAGCCTCTCATTTTATGTATGTAAAGTAGTTCTGTACTTTTAATTTCAGTGAAAATGTGCAAATCTTTGACTCTCCAAAGTTATTAAGTTAATTAGTTAAACAGATGTAGGTGCAGAAATTATGTGGTGGCTCCCACCCTCCTCTCCTTCCCTAACCACTACATAATTGCCACACTTACCTCTTCCTTGCTAAAGAGCAGGAGCCCCCACATGCACCTGCCGGCAATTCTGACCCAGGGTGCGCCTGTTCCTCCAAGTTTTATCAGTTTTGCCAATCCTGCTGGCCAATTAGGAAATAGTCTTTAATCTTAATTTATGTAGCTAGCTCAGACACAGCACGAGGCAAACACTGCACTCTGCATTCATGCACTATGTCTCCACTAGTGCTGAGCCCTCTACACCTGTGATTAATTTAGTACTTTCCATGTCCAGCTCCTATTGTGCAGTCTGATATTTCCCTGCCTATTTCCCTGTTTCAGTGTTCCTCTGTGTCTGTGATGATCCCTGTGTTTCCTTTGTTCTCAAGTGTCTGAGGTGGCGCTGTGTCTATATCCTGGATCTCCGGTTCCTGATACCTGGCTTGTTCCTGAACTTTCTGGCTTGCTGCCTGCCTCAACCACAGCCGTCCTTGACAATATTCCAACCTAGTGCAGGGCAGGTCAGGTCAGAAAAATAGCTCAGAGGTTAGTGCTCTGGCCTTTGCAACGGTAGGTCCCAGGTTTGAATCTTGGTCAGGACACTTTCTGCCTGGAGTTTTCAGGTTCTCCTCGTGTCTGAGTGGGTTTCCTCCTACATTCCAAAACATGCAGTTAAGTTAATTGGTTTCCCCCAAAATTGACCTTAAACTGGAATAAAAACAAATGACTGGGGTAGGGACATTAGATTGTGAGCTCCTTTGATGGACAGCCAGTGACATGACTTTGGATTTTGTAAAGTGCTGTGTCAATGCTAAATAAATTCTGTGTAATAATAAAATCTGTGTGTGCTAAAAGAATGCTCCGTGCCGATTTCTTAGTCTAAGGAGAATATCACAACTTACATTCATCTGTGTATAATCAAGTATCTTTGTTCTTACCATTTTCGGTGCGTACTTGCAAACTCTGAGTTTCATAGTAAATAAGTTAATTAAAGAAATGTAGGTGCAAAAAATATGTGGTGGTTAAGTAGGGTTCCTCGCTCCCTCCCTGCCCTACTTAACCACCACACAATTTACTTTCACGGTTCCACCTCTGGCATATACACAGACATACCAAGAGAGGAGGACATAATGTGGCCCATCTCTCTCTCTGTGTCTAATTGTGTGTGCTAATAGTGGATCTGTGAAAGAGACTTTTTTAACTACCTGAAACTAGACTGATGAGGAGAACAAGAGTGTTTTATACTGATTCCTCAATAAAAATAAATGTTACAGTGTATAATCATCTGTACTGTAAGAGAGTAGATTTGTTCTTACCACTATCACTGGGAACTTGCAAACATTGAAATCTTAAAAGGTAACAAGACCCCAAAATGTAGCTGGAAAAATAATCTGGTGGTGAAGGAACATTTCTTTCTCCCCGCCCACCCAGTTTAACCACAAGGTAATTTTGTAATACTAATCCACTTTTATATAGGATAGTGGGCTTTAATGATGTCCATGTTAGATATGGTTGCATACGTCAGAAGTAAAGCAATCATTTTAAGCCTGGCGTGTAAAGCCTTAATACCATCGCCTATGTACACTTTGTGTACATATTTTCTTGCATAGTTGTGAGCGTTTTCAAGATTAGATACTCTTGGTATGTTTCTACACAGAGCAGACTCAACTATTTTTTAAAATTTTTTTACATTATATTGTTTTTGTATGCACTAAAGTGGATGTGTTTTTAGTTTCGTGAAACTTTTGGTATTATAAATATTTTCTCAATTGTGTGACCTAGAAAAATTGGATCAGCAATGTTATTTTACAGGTTCTCTGCTTTCATATAACATTTTTTGGCAGTTTAAACTAAGAAAAAATGTGTTTTTTATAGTGTTTGAAAGAAAAACTGCTCTAGTGGTAAGCCTTGAATGCTTTACAGGACTGAAGGTTCACCATAAACATGAAATAGTTCCCATATTAATGTATAAATTTATGAGTCTGTGATATTGATTGTACAATAAACGACATCTATACATACATATACATACAAATGATTATAAAGGGCCACTGATTTTCAGGGTGAAGATATAAGCCCTTTAATGTTAATGGATTATATTTAAATGGACAATAAATGGGCAGTGGAATCACTAATATGTATAGAACTGCTGATCTTTACACTTTGCTGATTAGGTATTATAGACCATTTTAATTACACAATGTAATTTAAATAAGTTAAAAGCTGTACAATTTATATATGAATTGTATATATAATTTGACCTTATCCTTAAATATGAAGTAAAATTAAAATAACAAGGACTGATTAAAAAAGAAATAGAATATGCAAATTTATAAAATGCATAATGAAAATTATGCCAGTTTGAGAAACGGTTAGAAAATCACAGTGACCTCCATTCTAGAAATGGTATTTTTAGTTTGCACAGATGTAATTAGAAAATGTGTTATTTCATACACAAATGACTGCACAGAGTTTTAAATGTAGAGAACAATGTAGCATAAAAACAATCAACCATTAAGCATACATGTGTCTGGTAAAAATATTCAGCATTTATTAACAATGGTATATCCCAGAAAATTTGGTATACTACCATCCAGTGCAACTGTGGAAATACTATCCCATATTATCAGTCCACGTCTTGGTAAAAGTACAGTATAGCAGTAGCAACAGGTAATACATAGATTGTCGACCACAGCTTAACGCCTAAGTCTAGCCTGGCTAAAAATTTACAAAATTCATTGCCTAGGGGCATTCAAAAACAAGAAAAAGGAGCCCTGGCACTTCCTTCCTTGCTCTGTACCCCACATAGTCCCCCATCCCATATTTTGTGAGGCCACGTCAGAGGGGGAGGATGACAGGCATAGTGCGAAATAGAGGACTTTTGGAAGGACTGCCATTTTAAAGGCCGCTATCCGTCCCAACCAGGACAGTTCAACTCTCGATAGACCAAATATATCTTTCTTCCATAAAGATATATTTGGTCTATCTTCCACCACATCCATCAATAATGCAAAATTGTCGTTAATCAAAGTAGATAGGGACTTGGTTAGATGGATACCCAAATATAAAATACTATTTTTAGCCCATCCAAAGGGAAACTCCCTAGAAATTTGTTTTTGTAATGTTAAGGGCACACCCACTGGTAATATATTACATTTTGCATCATTAATTTTATAATAGCTCACAGATCCAAATACCCCAATTACATACGACACTGCTGCTAGTGAGGTTTGTGGATCCATCAATGAAAGAATCACATCATCAGCAAATAAACCTATGACATGTGAAGATTCACCTACTTGTATCCCTTTGATATTGCAATTATCCCTAATGGCTTGTGCAAAAGGTTCCATAAGCAATGTAAAAAGAGTAGGCGATAAAGGGCAACCTTGACGGGTACCGTTAGTTATATTGAAAGGAGATGACAGCATATTCAATAAATATACTTGAGCCGAAGAATAGGTATATAAAGCCATAATAGCTGACAAAATTGAGCCATTTAGACCAAATTTTTGTAACACTGCACGTAAGTAACCCCAATGCACTCAATCAAAGGCCTTCTCTGCGTCTAATGTGAGGAATATTGTTGGTGCTCCAGAACTTTCAGCAATTTTAAGTAGATTAATCATACAACGAGTTGCATCAGAGGCCTGACGACCTTTAACAAATCCCACCTGGTCGCTGTGGACCAGGTAGGGTATAAATTCTTGGAGTCTTACTGCAATTAGCTTAGCGAAAATTTTAAGGTCTATGTTTAATAACGATAAAGGTCTAAAATTTTGGGGATGGGATGGTGCTTTCCCCTCTTTTGGGATAGTGATTATAATAGCTTTGAGCATTTCCGGAGGAAAGTAACCATCGGAAACCGCTTGATTATATAATGCGGGTAAATGTGGAGTGAGCACATCTCTATAAGATTTATAGTACTCAGCTGTAAAGCCATCATATCCTGGGGATTTGTGCACAGGTAGACTTTTGATAATTTACAGTACAAAGATTTTATTATATGGGTCAGTCCAAAAGATAGGGTCATTGTAGCTATATTAATGTACACAAAAATATCCATTGTTACTATTCAGAACAAGTTTTGACTTATTCCCTTATGAATGGCAGTGCCATTCTACAATCAAGAATTTGTTTTGGGAACCTTTATGTATAAGTACTGCTATGATCTAATAGACACAGTGGATTTCCTAAAAGTAAGAAAAAAAACTGTACAACATTCAGCCTTCACTGGCTAATGGTAACTATTCTTGAATCTGCAAGTGCATTACAATTAGTGCTTGACTGTGTGAAAAGCAGCCTTGGCCTACAAAATGTCATAATATTCAAGCTTGACCCCAGTTTTAGGAAATTGAAAAGGTGATGTGATGACTGTATTACCTCCAAATAGGCTTTGTTGGCACAAATTGAAATATGTATACATTGTGCTAAACATGGCAATGTACCAAAGCTGAAAGATAGCCAGTCTAGGTCAAGAGAAGCTCTCACAAGTCTTTTAAGCTGGATATATTAACTGTTTAGCTTCACAAATAAACGTATGACATAACAGACAAAACTTGCCCACCCATCTTCTTCTGTCTTTTGAAACCCTCACTACTTCCCACCACTACATATCCCCCATCCTATTGTGTGTTAATTCCCCCACCTCCTCCTAGATCGTAAGCTCTTGGGGACAGGGTCCTCTCTCCCTGTCATTTGCAACCCCTATTTAATGTACAGCCCTGCGTAATATGTTGGCGCTATAGAAATCCTGTTTATTATTAATAATAATAATAATAATAATATTATTTAACAGACAGGAATTAGCCAGTGCTTAGCATTTGTGCATTTATATAAAAAAATATACTTTGGTCAGAAATATTAAAGAACACTAAAATCACATGACTGAAATATTTGTTAAAAAACTTTATTGATATACATTGTGTATTTTTTTGAGAACAAATTTATGTCAAAAAGAACAAAAAAAAAACGGTCACCATGAAACAAAACTATTAACCCACTGAGGGTTGGATTTAAAGTCATACTCAAAATCAAAGCAAGCCTGAAATGATAGGATGATCAAACATTACCAACATATTTGCTAGCTTATCCAGACTTGTAAAGTTTCCCTTCCTACCCTTTATTCTATAAACAGTGATCTCCAACAGTGGATGCAATTGGTGTTCTCCTGGTTTGGTAGGTGCAACATTATTAAAATTAATGTGATGCCCTGGTTATCATAACTGTTATCAACTCACCTGCCCATGTCATTGCTGAAGAAATTTCAGTCTGAGTTTATATTTTTTGTTGGCGTACCAGACTCCACTTGACTAAGTAAGTATTCCCATTTTTACAATCAGGCAGTACTCATTGATTGGTGTAAACTACTCAAAGCACAAGGTACAACTAGAAAATATTCTGTCCCCTGTCCCCCTATCATGTACTGCCTGAGCCCCACATGATAACTTGTAGGTACCACTTAATCATCCTTTATTTGAACCATGCTCTAAATTGTCTCCGGGTATTTTCTTTTGCTGGATATACCTACTTATCCCTCTCTTTTGTCTCCTCTATTGGGTCATCCCTGGTTTTCATCCATTGTTCAGAACTATACGTTTTGTCTTGTGTGCCTTCCACTTTTTCTGCGACAGAGTGGGCTAATCTTACTTCAGTGACCTCTCCCTTGCACCCTTAAATACTGGGAGAACTCTACAGCTACACTACTTCTTGTGGTCCTTACCAGGAACTGTCTACACATAGTGGCCACATGAGGCTGGGCATTTTCATGCACCAGAAGGAACTCAAGCCCCATTTCACCAGTATAACAATGGGTCTATGGATTTCATCCTGATACCTAACAGCAGTCAGGGTACCATCAACTAGCATGCAGAAATTTGTGTAGTTTATACGCTCCCAAACCATCACTGATCCACTGCCAAACAAGTGTCACAATGGCATCACAAATGCTTGTAAAAACTGCTTGCAAATACTTAAAAACAACACAGGAAGCGTCAGAACATTTTGCCAATTCTAACACCTTCTATTGGCAGTCAAATATATGATAATGAATGTTTTGAGCAGTAAAACTTACAACTTAAAGCTCTAAATGAAAAAAAATGCTCTACCTAGGGCCTTCTATGCTAAAAGATTGCTGACTTTTGTCCCAAAAATCATATCTTCCATGTTCTCAGGCTAAAGTGTTAATAACTGGTATTAAATTTTGCATGAAAGACCTACTCTAAACATTGCAATCTACCAGGCCATTGAGCTTGCACTTTTTGTTACTTTTTGCCTTTCATCTTAGTTATTTTAAATCAGCAGGTTTCCACTCAACGATTTGTAACAGAGTCAATGTCCTGTAAAAGGGGTATTAGGAATATAAAGAAGCTGCACTCAGGGACTGGGCCTCAATTAATCAATCACTAAATGGGAACAAGTAAGCCTGGCTCTGCTGCTTAATGGCTCATTGATAACATTTAGTACTTCAGTATGATTTTTGTTCAGTTTGTGCTTCAACTTTTATTATACTGCATAAGAGAATGTTTCTTTTTCTTTATTTGTTAATGTTTCTGTCACCTTGAAAAATGTACATCTTTAGAAATCGTTCTTATCAGAGCTGTGATATATTTACCCGGCACAACATGTGTCTTTGGAATTGAAATTGATGATACTGAAATGAAACCATATAAATGTTTACGTTATGTCAATTGTACCTACAATGTTTTCTGTGAAAATGTGTCTCTGTTGTCTACTTAAGTACTTTATTGTAGGCCTAAAGAGTTATTACAGGCAGCATGGCAGTGAAAGCAATTAGTGAACTAATGTCATTAGGGAAGGAGTACAAGTTTAGCACTGGCTGTTTCAGTGGAATGGGCAGCTCTAAAACCAGACTGGAGGGGGTCAAGGAGAGAGTTGGTGCTCAGGTAATCGGTGAGTCTTTTGTAGACAATGTGTTCAAGAAGTTTGGAGACATATGTGAGAAGGGAGATAGGATGGTAGTTGGAGGGTAGGGAGGGGTCCAGTGAGGGTTTCTTTAGGATAGGGAGAATCATGGCATGTTTGAAAGCTGAGGGGTATTTACCAGTAGAAAGTAAGAGGTTGAATAGTTCGGTTAGGGCAGGGGCCAGGGTGGAGGAATGGGCACGGAGTAGATCAGAGGGAATTGGGTCAAGTGGACAGGTAGTGAACGGAGATGATGAGAGAAGAGATAAGACTTTGTCCACAGTAATAGGGCTGAGGTAGGCCAATGATGATTTACAGGTGGAAGGGGTGGGTATGGTTGGAGTGTCTCGGTGATCTGAGACATCATGTCTGATTTTGTCTATTTTATCTCTAAAGTAGGTGGCAATGTCTTGGGCAGAGAAGGATGTTGTGAGGGGAGCAGGTGTCAATTGCAGGAGTCAATTGTTGAGAAGAGGTTGCGTGGGTTGGAAGCTTGAGAGGAAATGACTGCAGAGAAATAATTTTGTTTAAGGAAGAAATCTGCAATGCCCCACCAATGATGTGGGTCACAGATCAGAACTTTCAATTAAAAAAAAGGGCATTGCAAACTTCTACAGAAACATACAGGAATATGTATCTGATCCAACTATCTCTTGTAATGCTGTGCCATAAGTCTGTTTTAAAATTTACCAAAGTTAGTAGAAGAAATTTAGTCAGCAAAGAAGTGCTTTTTACTGCCAATGAACTATCACAAAAGGGGTTTGACAATTCCTAAAAAAAAAACTGACGCAAACATGCACAAACAAAAAAGAGTTTAACCAACTCCCATTCACAAACACACACAGATACGCAGGTAGAACACATGTATGGTAGATACGTAAATGGTTTTCTGTCATCATACACACTAGTGGTAGATTTGCAGTTTTAGTGCCTAGTTGGAGCATAGTTTTTAGTTTAATATTTCATAGTTTCTTGGGAAAACACTTTTGGGATAGATATATTTACAATTTTAAAACAAGATCATTTGTATGTTATAAATATTTAAAGTGGTATTGTGCTTAGATGTATCAAACAATTTGGTGCGTTTATTTCTGAAAACATAGGTTTTAGAAACAAAAATTGTACTACCATCTATTTTCTATTATATGTACTCTGCCTAAAGAAGATATATAAGCTAATATTATGTATTACGCATGTATAAGATTTTTTTTTAACTGTCACTAAATGGTAACTCTCGACATTTACATAAGCAATGCCTTAAAATACATATCGTCAACTAGAAGCACTTCCAAAAGACAGAGATATTATATACTTTGACACAGTCTTCATCACTAGTTATAACTAGCCACTTTGTAAACATAATCATACTTAGTGGGAAAATATTTAGTGTTCTATACATGAGCTTATTTGGTAGATTGGTCGATTAGCTCTTTAAAAAAAAAAGATCAAATACCTATCAGTCTCCTGGTGTATGCATTACTTTAAAGGTTTTTTTTTTTATGAAAGACCAGCCATCATTTCTCTAGTCTGCTTCTACACTGGCATGTTACTTGATGGGCGTGAAACTCTTCCCTACTCCGTTGTTCTCAAACCCTTTCTCACATAAAAGCTCCGGTGCATAATAATTGGCTGTCAAAACAGCTCACTGCTTTCTCCTTCATGGGAAAAGCACAGGTTTACTTTTAGCTGAATGTTATAAGAGGTTACACATTTCTCTGGCAAAGATTAGGTCAGAGGTACCCAACAACAACAAATATGCTTGATACAATATATACAATAAATGTGACATCATGTACCAAGCTGTGCAATTTAAAACTAACGCAGAGTGTAGCGTGGACTGTTCCGGATTGGTATATCTATCCATCTATCTATCTTATCTATCTATCTATCTATCTATCTATCTATCTATCTATCATAAACGGTCAATAACATAGTAATTACCTATTTTTAAAAACTACACATTAAAAACTACGCAAATAAACCATATATAAGTTTACTTGCAAATACTAAAAGGGCAAACTGACTGAAGCAATCCCAAAGAAATAAGAAACTGACATTACTTTTGAAAATTAGGTTATAAGCCACATAACTATACTCTCTGACAATGAAAAGAAAATTAATAGTTGTAAAGACCGATATAAAAAGCAAGTTAAAATGTCATCACTTCTACATACACAAACATACTACTACTAAAACACAAATGAAAAAATAAATATGTAAAAAAAAAAAAAAAAAACATAGACAAGGAAAAAATATTCATTTACGAATGCAATACCATCATAGAAGGATTTGGAGTGAGATATTCAGTAGTTCTTAGTGATTATCGAACCTACACATTTACATAAAGAAAATTGAAAGCTCAGGAAGGGTCACATCCTCCTCCCAAAATGTTTGCTTGGTATACATGTTATGGTTAAACAAGATAACTCTGGCAACATTAGTAAGCTAGTCAACAGCTACTAAGTACTGTGTATTGAAAATTAATACAAAACAAGCTTTTTTTATTAACAAAAAAAGTTAAGTTTTAAAACATAAATACAGAAAGACGACCATTTTTGTTTTTGTTATGATTTGGATGGACACCCCAGGCTAATATGTCTTCTAACATTATCTTCTGAAATAGAAATGGACCACTGTTTGTCACCAGTCTCTGTATACCCAGAGGCTTTACACAACTTACATTTGATCCATTTTATGACAACAGCAGTGTGACATTTCTGTTAAATTAGAGAAATATAAACTCAATATGTCATCAAAATTTGCAAAATATGGAGTGACACATTTTGTAAAAAAATACAATATAATTTCCCATGAAGATAATATGTCCTGAAAGATCCCTTCACCTACCTTGCTGAAGCACAGTAAACTGGCATTAGTCAGACCTTCAGCTAACCCACAGATAACCAGTGATGACTTGACCAGGCCAGATGACACATAGATTGAAAATAACACTTATATTGGCCGGAAAATGTATTGTGTATAATAAATAAAAGTACTTCATATAGAACGGGGGGTTACAGTATGTACAATATTGTGTACTTTTCTTCAAAAAAAGAACTCAGACATTTTTGTCTTTCGCCCAACAAGAAGATTATAGCTTAAAAACCCATAGGCATAAAAATATGGCTGCTCAAAACTACTGGGACCGTATTGGTTACCGTGGGTAAGGGTTACCAGCCAGTTGTTTTTTGCTGCTTGGAACAAGAACTTCCATCAGAAGATTTGTCTTAATAACTAATACCTTCCGGGGACAACTCCGAAAATGTTGGGTTTCTTTTCTTTTCTGTTAAAAAGAGAAGATTGCTAGTTCAAGCACAGGAGTGAATTTCACAATTGGGTACACTGAAAGGAATATAGGCTTGACAGAAGGTCCAACCCTTCCCTAATCTACTCAAACATAAAAAAGTTTGGCTTAGAGATACACTTTAAGCAACCAGATATTTATGAATAAGCCACATCAGTTTTACTTTTAATTGTAGAGAATTTGCACCTTTAACCTTTAAAGCACAATTAAATAATTGTCACAGTTTAGCAGATACAGTCAACATCCCCCATCTTTTGTGCCCCATATAATGAGTAAATGCTCAATATTTTCTGATTTAGTCTGATTCTTGTTTTATTATTCTTTAGCCTGTAAGCCTATATATCAACTACTAGCTGATTACCTGGCGTTGCCCGAGTATTTATTTATTGCAATCTTATATTATACAGGAAAAGAAATCAAATAAAGCTATAGTGTTAAATCCCAAAAATACTTTTTTACAGGTTTTAAAAATATAAGTACAATATACAATTAAAATACAATTAAATTAAATTAACCTAAATTAATGGCATATGTTCCAATGCTGTTTTAAATGTTTTAATATGAACATTGTGCTCATGAAACATTCTTTGTAACTTTAGGACAATCTGAAATTTTGTTTCTGAGATGTAGGTGCACCTCTGGTCAGTTACTATTAGTTCGTTTTCAATAAAATATATTTATAGAAATTTTGGTGGTTGATCTGGCAGCGGAAGTAACGATCCCAGTATCCCGGTGGTAAATTTGCCCTTGCACTGTGAATGTGGTCGGAAATCCAGGCTGTTGAACAACTGTTGGGGCGCTGAATGATGTCTTTTGGAAACATGAGTTGTATTTTCTGTTGTTAATAAGAAAATGCTTTCACTATTTGAGGTATTTGCTGATGTGTAATTCCAAAGTTCTTGTGGTGGTATTTTCAGTTAGCAGAGTTTGACTTTCCCTTTTTTGCAGCAAATACCAGGAGACTCAGATTTAAACTTCTTGGTTTGACAAAAACTACAACCCATTTCCATTTTTCCGATGGTAACACTTGCATGCTGCGAGTAGTCATAGTGGAATCCTTCCAATGCTAAGCTAAAATGTTGTGCAGTCTGTGATCATCTGGCTCTTTCTCTCATTTCGTGTACTCCGGTCTCACGCTATCAGCTTGCTAGACTTGTACTGTCTCTGAAGCTCTGGTTTTAGTAGCTCTTTCTTTCATTTCCTGTAATCAGGTCTCATTCTGTTGTACTGTCTCTGAAGCTCTAGATGTAGTAGCTCTCTCGCACAGCGTGGCAAGTCTTCTATTACTGTCCTCAGGATTTTCTTGTCTATGGTGTTAATTTTTTTTTTGCCTTTGATTGCACTCGGCCAATTGCCTTACGTTTTCTTGAAGCCATTATTACAGGCCAGAAATTTGTAAAAGAGTTAAAAAAAAAGTATATAAGCAGAAGGCACAGTCTAACTGTGAAATACATACACACATACATGCAAATATACCCCTGACATATACCACAGTGCTGTACAGAGAGCACTGAGCCAGTCCCATCAGTCCCTGTACAGAGGAGCTGACACTCTAATGCCTAACGTCCCCCCACAGTCACACACTATTATTTTACATTTATATACCTCTGACATATACCACAGCGCTGTACAATGAAACACTGAGCTAGACCCATCAGTCTCTGTACAGAGGAGCTGACACTCTAATGTCCCCCCACAGTCACACACTATTATTTTACATTTATATACCTCTGACATATACCACAGCACTGTACAAAGATCAGCAGTGTCATATGTCTAGCGAGTTTGGTTTAAATGTCTCTATTCGTTTCCTAGTGATCACCAAATATAGCTCCGGCATATAGCACAGCACTGCACAAAGATCAGCTGTGCACTCACATGAGTCTAAACCATATGTTTAGCAAGTTTGGTTTAAATGTCTTGATGCGTTTCCGAGTGATGGTGGAACATAGCAAGTTTGGTTGAATGTCTCCATGCATTTCCTAGTGATGACATACACACATACACACATCCAAATATATCTCTGACATAGAACACAACGTTGTACAAGGATGACTGGTGCACTCACATGAGTCTCAGTCATATGTATAGCAAGTTTGGTTGAAATGTCTTCATATGTTTTCGAGTGATAGTGGAACATACATACATACACACATATATACATACATACAACCGATTTTACATATATATATAGATTGCTATGCTAATGCTCTTGTTACAATCAACATAACAAGCAATCTTCCTGAAAAGCTGAAAATAGAGGTTTATTTCTCTTTCTTTTATAAACAAACTTTCTCTTCATGCTTTGGTGGATCTGGCCATGGCAAGGCGCGAAAAACGCGCAGCTTTGCATTAGCAACAGAAATAAAAGTAGGACAATAGGAATACCAACATTTTTGAAAACTTGGATCAGCCATTGATCCTCTGGGTTGTAGGTTGGCTTGAATTGCAGGAGAAGATGTTAGTGCCTGCAATTCCAACACAGTGCGGCTCCTGAAAGAGGTTGTGTGGAACCAGTAACACAGAGGAGCTCGGGTTAGTAGGCGAATAGAATATGAAAACGTGCTCTTTATATCTCCCTGGACCTAAACAAGCTAGAAGTTAGACTCATTAACAACCATTGATAAGATCATTTGCATTGTTGTTATATCATTGTTATGATCACTGTAAAACAATTTTGAGCTGTGGGAGCTATTTACTCTCTCTTATTCTTTAGTCCTTTTTTCTTCTGACTTTCCTATGAAAAAAAAAAGTAAAAAAAGAAACAAAACTTTTTTTTTAAGAAAAGGTTACATCTTTGTGTTAGCTTTGAGGGTTTCTTTGCAATTGAGCACCACACCCATACGGCTATTATTGGTGTCCCTTGAGTCATATAAGTTTTTCAAAAAATGCCTTTAAAAACAGTTTGAAAGAACTATAAATCCTTATAAACTTTGAAAACAAATTTGAATGAAAGGTTGTGGTGAGTATTGTTTTGTAGAGAACTCATGAGTTCTCATTTTACTCTTGACCCCAATGCCGTTTTGACATTTAAGTCATTTTCTTGGCAAATCCTTCAGCATTAAAAAGCAAATATACTCAGCAGTCTTAGTTGACAGCTGACAAAGTAGGAAGAAATACTGAAAATGTTGTAGGAGAATAGAATACTTCTAATAATTAGACTTGTCAATGAAGTGTCATCGTACGTTGTATTTTACAGAAAGGAAACAAGAGGCTGAAAATGCCAGAAAATAACAAAACACTTGTCACAGTAACAGAAAGAAGCTCCCATCAGTAGCTGTACAGGCTGTTTTAATACACCGGTAAAATGTCACTAAAATGAATATCTCCTACTGAGTAAGCATTTGCTCCAGTTACTTGTCACTACCAACTATGTAGAGCTAAATCCACAAATTTCCAAAAATTGTTTAGTGATGATTAGTAAATCCTGTAAAAAACATGCATTTCCTTAATATAAAGGTATTTGTATGTACCTGTTCATCTACCCATCCTAATACTCTTTGCTCACTTAAAAATCCAAGCTTGTTGACCAATCTATAAGGTATGCCAGTTACCTGGTCCACCACTGCCCAGAGTTCCTTCCTCTAGTCCCTAGATCACTATTGTGTTCTAATCTAAAGTCAATTGGACAGTTGCATCATGCTGATATCTCTGTTTCTTTGGAGCAAGAAAACAAAAGGTCAGGTATAATGCTCATGCTTCCATTTATCACCTTAATTAGACATATATGAAATTATTTAATTGGGTGGAGCAACCACAGTCTTTTGGCATCTTCACATTCTACTTGTAATGACTCTATAATTGTAGGTTCAAAGAAAGCCTCAAGAAATGCAGGATTAAATATGAACAGGACCTGGTACCCTATACTTCCTTTGCAGAGTTGTATCGGAACTATTCATAAATCTGTTTATGAACAAACTCTAGAATTTTTCATGCAGTGTACATTGCACGTCAGGCTTGCTCTCGGAGCCATATGTGCAGCACAGCTTATTTTTTTATCAGCTGACAACAATACATTTTGCTTGATGATTTTCCAAAAGAGACAACTCGATCCTTTTAGTCCTGGGAAGAACAGCACCCTCTACATCTGTCATAGTGACAGTAATAAAGGGATTTTGTGTTTATTTGACTGCTGGATACAGATTTTTGTAGATGCTCTTGCTCTTTCAATTCTGCAGAAATACATTATGATTGTTTTCTTCCAATCTGTGATGTGTGTTATCATAGACTAAACAGTAGAGTATTTATAAGAAAACATTCTGCATTCTGTTTAAATAATTTTTGTTTACCATATACCATGTTAATTGGTTTCCAAACATATATGTATGCTTACATTATATATAAAGAAGTCACAGCAGACAGAAAGCCCTAGACATTTCAGCAATGTCTGATGAGAACCCATTAAGTCAGCACCAACAAAGTAAGAAAGCAGCTCTTAGGATGATTGTTTTACCTGTACAAATGCATAGCTGGAATGAGATATGGAAAGCAATAGACAGAGTAAATAACAGATGCATTTGTCCAAACAATTTAGTACACTGGAGAAAAAATTATAATGGATTTCTAAGGTTGCTGTCTGACAGGAAGACTAAAGTAGCAGAAGCTGAGCAGCTTTTCCAGTTGACATCTTCTCCTATGAGTTGTCCTGTTAAGCTACATGAATGTCATTTATTTCAGAATGACATGAAGTAGTTGAGTGCTTTGTGCCATACATGTCTAATGTCTCTACTATAGGAACATATAATTTACTGGGTCATATTTAAAAATGTGACTTCATGGTACATATACCTGCCGATTTAACATGCCCATTGAGAATAGGTCAAAGGTTATTGGTTTGTGGTTTATACCCTACACATAAATTTGTGTGTCTTTATTCATATAGTTACGATTCATTATACATGACCTATAAAGAAATTGTACTAATATACACTTTGAAACTTTATTTTTTTTAAGATCAGATGTTAATTTCAATAAAGGGATTGAATCGTTGAATCATATCATCTTTTAAAAACTAGAACCTTTTCGGATATTGTAATTTTTGGATATTGACCATAAAAATCAATTTAACATTGATCAGGAATTATTTTTATTTATTGATGCCAGTGGGAGCAGCAGTGGGAGCAGCAGGCGATCAACTGATGTACTTCTTCAAGTGCTGCAAAGCTAACGGTGCCGACATTCCAATTGATTTTCTAGCATTACTCATGGTCCTAACAGATAAATAGATAGATGGGTAGAGTTGGGTCTTATGAATGTAAGTATCAGTGGATGGAGTGAGCTTTCAAAAGAACCCAAAATGATCATGATCATTCCCCTTCGGCGTCAACAATCCAGCGTTTGTATGGAGATGGAGCCAATTAGACATATATGTAATTATTTCATTAGCTGGAGCAACCACAGTTTTTTGGCATCTTCACACTATACTTGTGAATCTGTGGAAGAATAGCCAAAGCTTCTCTAGGATTGCCCCCAGAGAATGCTATGGATTCCTTGAACAATGGGCAGTTTGTGACTGTAAGGGTGACAACCTTTCTCCTGGTCAGAAATGTAGGAAGTATTCTTTCTACTAATCATTATACTAATAAACTATGAGTTGTGTATATAGTAATTATTGCAGAGATTCCCTGAAGACCTGAAAGGTAATACAAGGTGTTCTCCTATAATTAAAAGGTTAGAGTACCACTGGTTTAAATTGTAGACTCTCTCATTTCATTTCCATTATGTAGGGAGGAGGGTAGTTTAGTTTACGGAAGATAACATGGACACCTTATAATATTAGATATTTCATTTCAGCACACAGAAAGTCTGTGTATTTGCTGGCATGTTTCCCTATCTCTATTTGTCCCAATGACAATTATTATTGAGACAAAAAGGTGACAGGTAATCCAAGATGCTACAGTTGTCATCAAAACAAGAGGTAAGAGGGGCCCAGCCTTCCATTATGTCAGTTCCAATGACAACTGTCTGAGGGAATTTCCATTTCTCTGTAGCAGGGATGGGTTTAAATAAAATGGGCCCCCCAATTTCACAGCATTCCATTTCATCCCTGCACCCCTTTTGTTCATTCAGTTGGGGTCCTGGAAAAGGTTGGGGACCTGGGCAATTGCTCAGTTTGCCCTACCAAGAGAACAAGCCTGCTTTAACCTCCCTGGTGGTCTGATTATGTCAGTATTTTTAAATGTCAAAGCGGTAAATTGTTTTGCAAGGAAATTTTTGTTTAAATTTCCCACTAGACCACACCCCCCAGCGCACCGCTACCACGCTTACGCGTCCCATTGATCACGCCAGGGACATGAGGCCAGGGGACACAGATGCCAAGCGGGCATCGCCTGAGGACTGCATCGCCTGCAGGGTAGTGGGGACCAGGTAAGCTCTTTACAATACCACCCCGAATGTGGCTCAGGGTTACCGCTTTTGGTACTGAAAAATAACCCACAGCCACACTCTACCATATTGCCGGAGAGGGTAAAGGGATTTTCGCCTTTTGTTTCATCCAATGGACAGAAAAAAATAATAATACTGGAGCCAAAGCAAACTTTAGCACCTGTCTGTACCCTACTCTCTGCTAAACAATGTTTATACCTGACAAACTCGCTTTCATTTTGTAATAAAAATAAAACCTACCCACTGTTAACATCCATCTATGAATAAAATATAAGAACTCAACGTACTAAATGTAATCATATTAAACAGATTTTCTATAAGCAAATTATACAGTGCATTCACTCCTACTAAGCAATCATTACTGTTATATAATTTACTTTGAGAAATAAGGCAAATTGAAGAACGTTGAGGGAGCCCTTTCTCCGGAGTTACGCTTCTGATGATATAATGTGTAATTCTGTATCACATAATCAGACGTGATTTCTGGGGAGGGGCAGATTATTTCTGTCAATCTGTGCATCTAATAATAGAAACATAACATACCTTGCTGCTACAGTAAAAAAATCAACTGCACAGTGGCTCCCAGAACAATAAACTCAACATCTGTCATATTAAAGTTTAAACAATTCTGCACATTAAAAAAAATGGGAAATTCTTTTTTAATATTCTGATGAGTTTTGCACAATTTAAAAAAGAATAAAAAACAACTAAAAAATAATTGAAAAAAAGGAAGGCCATAATATTTAAAATGCTTCTCCACCCAAAAAGTGACTCCTTACTGTGTTTCCAGCTGGGGAATTTCATATACCTAAATATCTTTGTCCCAGCTCCTCTTGTTGCAATCGACTTAATGGCCTCAGGTGTTGTGCACATCTCATTGTTGTTATCCCACCTGAGATAGAAGCCATTATTAGGTGGTTTACCTCTCTGGTATTTGCTAAAAACGGAAACATTATTTTGGGTAAAATGACCTCTTTATTCAGTGTTAAGCTACATTTAAGGTATTAGGAAAACTCACTGGACTGTTGTGTACTTACAAATAGCAGAACTAAGAGATAAATAAAAGAGAACCAATAAATTCCCAGTAGAAGATTCTCGGCTCAGTCCTATTCTACAAAACACAAATAATAAAGATAAATCATGTTATTTTAGGTATCTGTTGAACAGCTGTTTTCTCCTGAGATTCACAATATTTAAATATAATTTTTTTAGTGTTTTCATTTAGAGACAGTTAGCTAAACATTCCCTACTATACTTAAGAAAAACATTTTTGTTTTTGTGTTGCTGATTAGGTGCTCCTCTTGCTTTCTGTTCTGGGAAAACCATTTTCCCAGAACAGAAAGCAAGTTGATATCTCTTTAACAGGACCCCAGATAAGAGTAACAACCTTAAATTCTTAAAAAGGGTATATTTAAAGTAAGAATTACAGAAGTTGTAATAAATTAGACTGACTTTTTCTCTATATTCTTATCTCTAAGTAAAGAATTTAATACATGTATCATGCTAAAATTAAACTTGTCTAGAATCTAATTGTATAAAATGTGTACTCCCATCATCTGCTGATCTTTTTGCAATAAAATGTACCCTATATAGGCACAAAGTGGCAACAAGACGAGTTGGCAACAGCTACCTAAAGTAGAACAACTTAACAAGCTTAGAAAGGTGCTCAACTGAAAGGAGAAAGCTCGATTGACCCTTAAATATACCCTTGAATATAATTCTTCATGGAATATCAATAATATCATTAATATTAGGTATTTATATCATACAGTCATTACACAGCTCTTTACAAAGTCCATAGCCATGCCACCCCCTACTTGTGATCAGGCAGTTTTTTTATTGCAGAAGGGACAGGCAATGTCCCCTCTGCAATAAAATACCTTTGCCTGCCTGATTAAAAGTTTTTTAAATTCACTCATCTGTCCCCATTCCCTCACTGACACCACCATTTTCTTTTTCTTCAGTTCTGGGTTCAGATCCTAGACCATCTTAACTGACTTGGCCAGGATGACGTAAAGCACGCCTGCACAGGAGTCCATTCAATCCTAGCAGCCCCATATGTTTCTTTTTAGAGAAGATAGCAGAAGATATTAGGCAGGTAGGTTTGTTTTATTTCAGAAGGGATATCGTCTGTCCCTTCTACAATAATAAACCTGACAGATTTTATTTTTTCTTTATGGAACTATATTATAGTTCCGCTTTAACTGTTCTTCAGAAGAGCTCACACTCTAATGTCCCTTCAATATTCATACCTCCTAATAACTCTGGGCAAATCCAGTTAACCTACCAGTATTCTAGAAAAACCCCTAGAAGTAAAGCAGTCAGGTTAACCTGTGTGTCTGTGTACCTGCCTGCTTTAGCTCATTGCTTTGGGTTTTGGGGAAAGGACTGTAGTGGAAATCCTAGTTGCAGCTGAGGAGCAAAGCACAGGAGACAATTAAACCAAGCAAGATTTGAACATCAGATGGGGAATGTACAGTAAAGAGAAATAATATTAAACTGCTACTTATGTCACAGTCTGGCTTCAGAAGCAGGCTTTTATACAAAGCAGGCTTCCTACAAAGAAAAGTTAAAATGCAAACACAGAATATGAATGATATAATGATTCTCTTTGACGCTCACATTAAGTTCTCCATGATTATCAAGTGAGGGACAGCATATCAGATGAAAAAAAAACAAGCTACATAATGTTAAACAGTATGGTAATTGGCACTTTCAATAGTTGGATGTGCTCACTATCCCATCCAGGGATTCTCTAATACATTGTAAATTGCCAGCAATTACTAATCATTACTGTTACTCTGTAAAAAAAATATATGAAAAAAAAAATAAAATAAAAATTTTAGCTGTGTAAGTGTAGGAAAAAATGGTTTCAATAACAGAAGGAAAGTTTAGAAACTGTTAAAATCATGATTTCACTGATCTGATCTGATTCTCTGGTCTTAAAACCCAACAAGCCAATAAGCCCACATCAAACAGATCTTCGTTTCAGTCATTTTTGTTTGAAGGCTGGCACTTGCATTGATCTTATTTTGTCAGCTGCAGTAAGTCATTCCTGGCACGTAGGTGGTTTAGGTCACCTCTGTCAACCAAGGATTAAACGTATTGAAATATAAAACAATTAAACTTTAGTTAGAATGACAGGTTGGATAGCAGAATAAAATAAAATTGCACCAGAGGTCATTTGGAATCACAATTCTTGTTATTAGTTTGATATAACACAGCATTTCTTGTTAAATATACTTAACAGTGACCAGAAATGTCAGAAAGTGACAAACTTTTATGCAGCCTAGGTAGTGCCATACCGTAGAGCTGGAAGTTCAATGGTTTAGCTCTGCAGTAACTGCAATAAAAAATCGCCTTATGGTATAAGCCCTTTTTGTGTCTGCTTGAAAATATGGATCCCTTTTTATTAGATGTTAGACAATAAAGTAAGATTTAAGCTATGTTCAAACAGGTGTCAACATCAGGCATGTAGCTGTAAGGCAGGAACCATACAATAGATCTTAAATGTTCAGCCTAATTAGGTTGGACCCTGCTGTTGGGTTAAGTCAAGCAAATGTTGGCATTGGATGGCTATCTCTTTAAATATCATTATCGATTTAAATTTCCTTTTGTGTTATGCAAGCATTTGCTTTCAAGAGACTTGGCATTCACAGGAAATAGAATTCAGAGGACAATTTCCTGTATGTTCACATGGGAGAATGTGTGTGGGAGCTGAATTTTTATGGCCCGTGAAAATGTCCACAGTGTCAGAAGATGAGGTTCAGTCAATGCCTGAGCTGTAAGACACCACAATGTCTGGCTACTTATCAGTATTAAAAGACCAGGGGTGCTCAGAACATTTGAACACAAATTGATCAGGTGTTAAAAAAGATAAGCAGTAAATTAATTAATATTAGGATCTTGTATTTATATGGCATTGTAATGCAGCATTCCTACACAGCATTTAAAATACTGTATAGTCAAGCCACAAACTGTCCCTCAGGGTGATTAAAATCTAAAATCCCTACTATAGTCATAGCCTAATGTCCCTAATATAGTCTAATTGGGACAGGCGATGTCCTTTGGGCAATAATCATTCTTACCTTACCAAGGTGTCAAATTTTACTGATCTACAATGGTTGTCTCAGGTGCATAGGCAATCTTGGGTTTCCTTGTGTGTGCCAGGAATAAATGGACTCCATCCTGCCTGGAAGTTATGTCATTCTGGCACAGACAATCAAATTGGCCAAAGATCATCTCCAAGAAAAAAACATGCACACACTTGCATGTTGGACCAATTCAAATATACATATTTATGAAAATATAATTGTAGATCTTTTGGTGGTTTGGAGTATATGGTAAAGTCTGAATATTTGATCATCTACATCTATTTATGGCCCATAGGTAATTTATAGTAAGCACGTTTTCAAGTTTCCATCTTGCTCAGACTTATTTTTTATCCACTGAGCTTTCTGATATACAGATTTTTTTCATCAACAATGCTCTATTGTTAAGATTTCAACAGAAATGTACTTTAAAAAGTGAAATGTACTGTGTATTTTATTCTTAAACGGGCACACTGACCCTTGAAAGCTACCCATGAATTCCACTGCACTTAATGTTTTCCATGTCTTTTGACCTTTTGTTACTTATGTTTTTGACTTTGCTTTTTTTTGCCCACAAAATATCCTTCTTTGGTCTAAAGCACTGTGGATTACTGATAAGCAGTGGTGAGGAAACAGAAACACTCTGGGCCTGATTTATTAAAGCTCTTTTATATACTTTTATCAGTGAGGCTGGGTCATCCAGCAAGCCTGAAATGGATCTGGTCAGGATTCAAAACATATGCTAGCAAATAGCAAATGACTTTGAAGAAATAAATTCCAGGTTTGCTGAATCATCCAACGTCACTGATGAAAGTGTATTCTCTCCAGCCTTGGAGAGCTTTAATAAATCAGGCCCTTTTAATATATAGGCAAATGACAAAACACAGTCATCCCGGCATTTTGTGAACTATAAAAAATAATACAAAAAAAATTACATAAAGGTCAACTAGTCGGAAAACTATTTGATTAATTTAGGGGTTAGATGGAACGTTTATTGGACTTTTTGTTAAATGGTAAATATTTTTTACAGGGGTTTATATCCACTGAAAAAGAGAAATAATTGAGGAGTAAAAGTGAAAAGTGGGACTTGGATCTAACAAAAGGAAAGTCTTTCAAAATCAGGGACAGTTGGGAAGTACTGTTTAATTCTCTGAGATGATGGAACATATACTACAAAATGTACTACATATACTACACTGATGTTCCCCTTATTGCAGAAATTAAGATAAGACAAGCCTAACAATGTATTGTATGGTAACTATAGATTGGAAAAGTGTTTTGTGGTGTACTTGTAATCAAGGAATAGGATTTAAGTACATCCTGAATTTACCAGCAAGAATCACCATTCGTTCTCTTTAGCATTGTAGTTCTAGAAGATATCTAATCATCAATCATATAATTAAAGCATTGCATGCAGATTTGGTTAACATTGATACATTGTTTCTTTTACAACCTTTAATCTGTCAAGTTTTTGTGATGTAATGTAGACACTTTAGGTTTGTAGTCAGTAATCTGTTATACTAATTACATTCTTCTAACCTCTTCTTACTTCTGGGGCTACCATGCATATATGCATTGTGTTTGCCATGGAAAATTATACTAAACAGAGATCTGTTGCAGTTCAGCAATGGCTATTTTTTCAGCTCTGCTGAACTATTTTAGAGTCCAATATTTTTAGTATCTGTAATGAAACCAGAAATCTCCAGCAGGTGTATGCTTTTTGGGGTCTGTTCAAATCATGCCACGGAGAACGCTGTGTAAGAGATGTAATCCTGAACTGATAGAGAATGTCAATCAGATTCCAAGACCATCACATTTACCAAATTGAGAAGTTGTGTTGGAGTTTAGAATACTTGCAGTTTTTGGTGCCATCATGCACTTGCTATCAACTCCACCCCCACTTTAAATGCATACACACCCCCTACTCTGGCATAGGGCATTCTTTCCACTGGTCACCAATTTAGGAGGCATTTTCTTGCCCAATGAATTGAATTTAGCAGGGAACCCTGAAGGATAGAAAATTGTTATAAAGGTTCACCTTTTTAACAATTCATAAAGCTTCAGGGGTAAAATGGTTGAGAAACGCAGCCTTAGTCCAAATTTATAGGTATTTTCAACTGTATCCCAGAAGTTTCAAATTGTAAATATACATGCATGTACATACATACTATGTACATATTATTCTGCTGCTCTAGAGAATACTAATTGTCAAGAGTGTTTACACAATTTTAAATGAATATTATGCATAATTTGTGAAAAGGCATCCAGATAAAGTTATTGCAAAAATATATGATGTTGACTATAAAATATTTTTTCTACTCATCACTTATGTAAACATTATACCCCTCCTACCCCAAAACCGGGGAAGAACATACAGGACTTTTAAGGAATCCAAATTTCACACACTTGGTTTTCAAATGTTTAACATGCCAGCAAACGTTATTCATATCAATGATTAAAAAATGAATAGCAACTACAAAACATGATTAAAAACAGTCATACACAAAGTCTCCTTCCTAAGAATCTCGATACTCTTCGTGGGTCCAGTTTGGAATGTGGCATTTTGACAAACGGAGCTACTGAGAAATATTATTTTATATATGATCATCCCTTATGTACTTATATACTGGATAGAGATGTGTTTAGGGACTTTATGCAGATAACAGTGTTAAAATGTAAAATCTGAATATAAAATGTATCTGATATAAACTGTGGAAATCATTTTACAAAGAGATTTTAAATAGTTGTATAATAGAACAAAAAATACAATCTGTCCTGGCCAAATCCTTTGTCCATTTTAATAATATGTCTTAAAAGGATATCCATAGGCTTGAGAAGTTCAGGGTACAGTCTGACCTTTGCCTACTCTGTTCTTTTCCTGTTCTTTAGAATTGTCAATGCCTATGGCACCAGCAGTTCGTGCCCCAACTGAGAAGCATAACAAGCCTAAAAGCATAACACTCCAAAACACATAGAGTAAACATAACACTTAGCAGTTCTTAAAATTGAAATCATTTACAGAAACATTTAAAAACTGTGGTGATTGAATATTATTAACCTCTTCTTTGCCTGAAATCCTCAATTTATTTTAACAACAATCTTTTCATTGTATAGTACTGTAGATACTACCACTAATAATATAATTGGGACTCTATATTAGCATGTAACAAAGGTGATAAGGTGAAAGGTAAAACATACTAACTTCCTATGACCTTGGTTTACTGTAATAAATTTAGAAAAACATTGTGGACCTGTCACTGAAATATTGTGTAAACTGCCATTGCTGAACTCAATCTAAAAAAGGCTAATTGCCTGGGTGATCAATTGGTTTCTGTAGTTAGAGTCAGACACCTAACACAAGCATGCAACTAACTGTATGACAATTAGATGAACACCTAAACTCCATAATTATATTGGGTCAGTGATTCAGAAGATATTAAATGCAGAGGATCAGAACAACCAGGCAAGCTGGATTTTTAGAACTAGATCAGCAGTGGCAATTTAGATAATTACTCAGGGAAAGGTTCATTTTATTCTGATCAGCTGCTGTGAGCTACTATTGATTGGGGCTGTTTTAACCATATTGCCATTTGGGGACCAGTGTTCTGGGCATCTGGATTAGAGGAGGAGAAGCACAAAACTGAATATTGTGACAACATTTTGTCCTTTGGTCTTTTTTGGTCTGGATTTTTGTACCTAATATTAGTAAGAAGTTTGAGAGAAAGTAGGTGTGGAGGATGTGGAGAAAAGTCAGAAGATTCACTATAGTTCAAGAAATTTGAAACAGTTTCTCACTTGCTTTGGTTAGTGTACCCTGTATAATACAGACATCATGCTGCCTCAAGTAGCTAGAAGTCTAGAAGTGTTTTACAAAAAAAAGTATTTTTATCCATTTTTTTTGAAACAGCATGATGGTCAACAGCCCTGACTTTGTATATGATCATAGTTACTTTTGGGCACATTAATATCTATGCTCCTGTGTTCTTATTTGTTGGAGCCTCATGATGCCATGCACTGTGTTAAGAGAGCCAAACCACCTGAATGTTAGGGTACCTAACATTGTAGAGATGTCCACAACTTGGACCTGCACTGTGTTCAGCAGGGCACCAAACTATTACACTGGGCAAGATGTGTTGGGGACTATTAAGAATAAGGAATAAATGCTATTTATAATAAATTGCACCACATTACACGAACAAATGTGTGCTGTGATATTGCACAGAATAATGTGTTTAGTGCTGCACTGTATATATGTGAATTAGTTCTACAACTGTGTGGCCATGTACTTGCTTCTAACATGGCATTAGCCATATTTTTCCTCTAACAAAGCTGACACTGGCAATTACCCAAAGCTTGAATGTTAGTTTTAGGTGGGCACAGCCTTTACATTTCAAACAGTCTGTGCACAAAAAAATCTCTGCTTAACTTACTGACATGCTGTATAATTTTGTATTTGTAGCTTTACTCATGCAGAAACGTCTTATGTATACTAGGGAAGAAGGTCATGTATCGAGGACAAACATTATGATAATAAATATTAATTCTGATGTGCTAGATAGTGCAGTTCTCTCAGTGCTGTTTATGGCTTATGCTTGATCATATTCACTATGTACTTTACCTTTGTAGAACACTCAGAGGGAAAAAGAAAGCTTCTTGTTGCCTTCAAATCCCCCAGTGTCGCTTTTTTTAGTTAAAACCTAGTAAATATGGGTAAAGTTCAGAGACAATATCATGAAAGCAGACATTTAATGCTGCATCTAAACCACCTGAAACAATTTTAACACAGATATTTACTGCTCAATAATACCATTATACCATTTGGTTTGTGTAATCAGTTCATTTCCAGCACTGCTAATAAACTACCTTGGCACTGCTGGCATCAGAAAGAACTCAGTGCAAATTGCAGAGTATTTAAAAGGGTAAATGACTTACTTTGATACTGGTAAAGTATAATTTACACACTGTAGATGGGATGAGGCCAAAGTGTTATTGTGCATTAGTTACTCGGTCCCCATCTCTCAAATTCTACAGCTGTCACTGCCGCTCTCGTAATGAGGAAACATTGCCTTTCTCCTAACAGATGGCTGATTACAATGTTAAGGAGCTGAGCAGTCTCACAGTGAAAGGATCCTCTTTAGTATTTCTTGCTTTGACAGATTTCTTTTTTTTATTTAGACACTCCTTACACAGCTGTTTTTAAAGCTGACCTATACTCAATTGTGAACAAAAAGCCCAGTTTTATGATATATTTAGAAACTTTAAATATATGATTTTTCAAATGTATTGGGTTTGTAGTTTTTTGATCTAAATGAAAAGTTGAAAAACAGTAAATAAGTCCTAGAGCAGCAGGAACACAACCAAAAGGTAAAAGGACTACATGACAGGATGAGAAGGGGAGATGGACAAGAAAGGGTTACAGCATAGACCTAATGGGATCATAAAAAGGTCCTCAAGAGGGTTGGTTGGGAAGTGGAGGAGTTAAAGGGGACCTAAACTAAAATTTTGACCTTACATAAAAAGGTAGACAATCCTTTTATAAAGGGTAAAAGTTACCTTATTTTATTGTGAATTTTCTTTTGTTTAAAAAAAAAAAGGTAAATTGCCTCCCTTCTCCTCCAGAATGGGCTCACAGAGCCTCCTGGTATACATAGATCGTGGATCGAAGGAGACTTCTGGCTGCTCCTTCTGCACATGCTCAATCGTGGGCATGCGCAGAAGGAACTTTTTCTTTAATGGGGTAAAAAATTGCAGGTGTGTGATCGGGTGACATAGATGGGAAAAAAAAAATGCCAAGCCCACTGTGCATTTTGTTTTTGTATAAAGATATTGTTATATGGTTGTTTTGTTACATTTATCTTGCTATACTATGTTACAAATTATTATTTGTTTCATGTATTTAATTGATACATGTGCATGTTGGCTGAGCAGGTGGAGAGTTTACCCTGGTCATGTTTAAACTAGTCTACAAAAATGCTATCACAGAGCTGTTACAATCACAGTATATCTTCTGCTGTCTCACGTTAGAATGTCTTTACCTAATTTAACACTAAACAACAATAGTTTTCAACAGTAGCTTGGTTACTGTCTTTCTGTAACCTAGTATAGCCTCTCCTCTAATGCAACTACACTCAGTATGAAGGTAAATCAACCTTCTAGAAGAATGAAGTTTGCTAATATTTGGCTCACGTGGCTGTCTGTATATGACATTAACCTTAGCAATGACCCCAAAATATGCTGGATGTGCTTAACCATGGAATTCACCATGTCATGAAATAAAAGGTCACTTTGCGGAATCTGTTCATTAGTGAGGAAGTGCACTTTCTACCTCGAAAAGGATTCCATGGAAGTTGCCTGCTCATCCCTACTACTCAGCAAACTATGTTATATAAAATATGTTAACAAAAACAAAAATTATCAAGTGTATCTAAAGCCAAAAGATGTTTTTTTTTATATTTTTGGGTTGTAGTTGTTGGTAGCAATAGTTAAATCTCAAATAGTTAAAGGTTTTTTTTTGCCACTCTGGTAAGAGTTATCATAATCTTCCCAAAGTGACACATAATACAAAAGTCATAAGCACCCATTTCTCATGTGGCTCTCCAAACTATCCATCCTTCAGAGATGGAGTTATCTGAGATGACCATACCACACTGAGTCTGTTAAGGCTAAGTATTTCAAGTCCAAGGTGAACAGATCAACTTACCTGTTACAGAATTTTACAAACAGCAAGCCAGTCCCAAAAGGAACACTGCTCAGGTACCACGGGATGAAGATAAAGCCCCTGGGGGAACACAGCAAGGACACTGCACTTCCCTAAGGAACATGCAGTATCCAAGGACTCTTGTATAAGAAAAGTTTAAGGTTTTTATGCAAGAAAGGTTCATTCTTTCCAAAGCTCAGCTTTACTCCTTCCAAAGCCTATTTCCAAATGACTCTCTGGTCAATCCAAACACTTTTATCCATCCATGGACACTTTAGGATCACTTTCTTTCCAGTTTGAAGCCACCATAGACATATTATAATACATACAGTGTTTGGCTGAGAAAGAGCAGGAATAATCTGATTTAATTAGGACTGTGGATGACAGGAATGTGTGTGTGCACTGGGCTGTAAACGTTGAATATGTACCTGTCACATTTGTCACTTACTTTCTGTCTGATGAGGAGTTGCCAACCTATTTTATACACTTAAGGGAATACATTTGTCCTCTTCTATTTCCTGAGGAAAATGATCAAGATTGTTGAAAACAATAGCTATTTTCAAAACTGCAGTAAATGAAGACTACTAATTGGTAGAGTCTCTCTGAGAACAATGAATATCAATACAAAAAATATCAGAATTATTAAAAGGCAGGGATCTAGGGCTATCAGTATGGCTGACCCACTAACTCCCGCCTCCTCTATGTAACTACAGGTCATTGATGTTATACATCACAGTTTTGTCTATAAAGATTCTCATGTGTTCAGGTCATTGTGCCTTCCACATCTAATGCTGTTTTAAGATATCTACCGTTGCAAATCAACAATACAGGTAGTCCCCTGGTACATATGAGATAGGGACTGTAGGTTTGTTCTTAAGTTGAATTTGTATGTAAGTTGGAACAGGTACATTATTTTAATAAATGCAATAAGGACAGATGTTGGTCTCAACTTATTATTAGGCAGTGTGATTTCAGTTACTGTATAAATTCCCCACTGTGAACTAATCACAAGCAAAGCAAAAAAAAAAAAAAATGTGGAGCCTAGACATTAATTAATTTCTGGAGCAAACTGTGCTTTGATATGCAAAAAGAAACAACTGCAGAGTTTGTCTTGGTAAATAAATTAAATTAAAGAGTTACAAGATGTTGCAGAACAGCTCAGCTCTTAAGATCACCCACAACCTCTTTGTGTTTAGCAAAAAATTTCTTCTGCAAATCATGCAAACCGCCCCCCTTCCCCCATCAAGCCTCAGTCCTACACACGAGCGAGCAGGGAAGCCCCGTTTGTATCTAGGAGTCATCTGTATATCAGATGTCCTTAACTCGGGGACCACCTGTAATTCACACTTTTATTCATGTAAATTTAAGGACATAGCAGACTTCCTGAGGCCAAGGATTGAATTTTCCAATCAGGTCAGGGTGGGTCGACAACTTTCACACCTCTCATCCTATGTTTGGCAACCAGCTTTGACAAGCTACAAGTCCAGTCGGCAATTGTATATTAGTATGCCACAGTTTTCAGTTGTTTTAAGCACCCTTAAATGCCCGCATGTTGCTTATGGAAATACATTACTAGACAAAAGGTAAACTTTAAAAGGCATACAAACCCCTATCAATTAACTTCTCTCTTGCTTGCTTTTGGTCTGTTAAATATACAATATACAGTGAGTCTGCGAAAAATCTTGTCTGCTGGTAACTTTCTGTACTGCATTTTCATCAGTTACATGGGGTATGATTTATCAAATCTCTCAGAGACTGGAGAATATAGACCATCATGGGAGAACTTGGGTGATCCAGAAAACCTAGAATGGATGTGGTCCAGGACTGGAAACATCTGCCAACAAATTTTAAAAAATCTATTCCAGGTTTACTGGATTGCCCATTCTAGTTACAGTGGCATAAACATGTGGCTCTCTATAACTATAACTAATTTTTAAAGAACTCCTATAAAACAACTGTTTTACTGAAAGAACTGAGGCATGAGGTGGGTCATGTCAGAGTAAATGCAGAATTGCAGCCTAAAGGAGTCCCCAGCTGATTTTTGCCCAGGTTGGCTAATGTATCTACAATCAGTCTTGAATTCAGAACCAGTTAAAACCTATATCAAGCATATGGTGACCAGCAGCTGACAATAAAAGACAAAATCTTTAAAAATATCAAAAATATAACTTTTATGCTTTATTTAATGCTTGATGTAAGATTTCAACGAATCATTGCCAGTGACTGAAAAGTGATTTTTCTTTTTACACTCCCTTAACTTTGATCACTTTGTGGGTAAAAAAGATTCTGGTAAATATAAAGAATGATGTATTTTAGTGAGTCTCATATCCTAAAGTATAGAGTTTTTAAATCAGATCTTCAACATATTATTAGTTCCAGTATTCATCTTTCTTGCACAAAAATAAATATTGCTATTGTTTTTTTTCTGATAATCAGCAGCTGTTGTGGGGAAAGATTCCAATCGAATATTTGACTGACCGCTTATAACAATGAGTGATGTTATTTTAATTCCTTTTCTTTCACATTTGAAAAACAGGTGTGCCCCAAGATACTACTGACTCAGGACACCAGGCATGCCAGGCACCCAACAAGGGTGGCATCGTGTGGATATGTCTGAGAGGGGTCACTGAAAATTCTAATAAAAAAATGATCTCCCTAATAAAAAACAATTCTCCTGCATTTAAACAATACTCTCAGATCTTGACCCGTCCACAGCTTGTGAATAGACAGTGAAAAGGTAAGCAAGACAATAATATCCGTCAATTTCATCTCTCCTGTTGCCAACAC
The DNA here is from genome assembly GCF_032062135.1 of Pyxicephalus adspersus. NCBI lineage: Eukaryota > Metazoa > Chordata > Amphibia > Anura > Pyxicephalidae > Pyxicephalus > Pyxicephalus adspersus. The sequence goes on from NC_092863.1 coordinate 69,088,848, forward strand.
AATCCTTGCTTCAATATGAGCACTGAAGGTCTACTGGCTGGCTCTTCTCCCTGTCCACATCTCAGCTCAGCTATAGCTTGTATTGCAGGTGGCTTATAACAGGTCACATTCAAGTACTTAAACTGCTTGTATTTAAATATACATTTTTTGATAATTTCCCAAATACAGAGAAGCATTATATATATTCTTTTTGTGTCCTTTATATCTGCCTGGAGTTTAGCTTTAAGCACAAAGAAAACTCTGAAAAAGAGACACCCCAAGCAAGCTTCCTTGTCTTATCTCAGGCTGTGGCAATATATTTAGTATATATTACACACAGAGCAACCTGTAATTGTTACATATTTCACTGTAATAGTTATCAACTATAGTCCCCAAGGAACCAAAGTATAATTAAATGGCTTACTCAGTCATTTCTTACATAGTCTACATGATTTATACAATACACTGCTCTCTGTACAGCTTACTTTGTCTTTACCCCATCTTGGGCAAGAAATATACTTAAGTTCACTCCCAGTGTTTCCTTTCTACTTAAGATGTTTTGGTTTTATGTTGACTCAAATTGATTTACCTGGTATTAAAAGGTGTATTACATAAGATTATGCACAGGTATATGCCAAGGAATATGCCAAATAAATGTGGCACAGTAACATCGGCCCTTGATTATGTCCCAACCAGGCAAAAGAAAATCAGCAATGATTTCATTTCTCTTATTGTTAAAAAAGAAGGATTCCTGGCACTAATATGTTGTAGCCCTATATATTCCTGAATAATATTTATTCTTTGACCCCGTGCAATAATAATCAGTGGGGTCAGATAATATTTACCCTGCTGTCTATGTACACAATGGCATAACAAGTGCAAAGGTACGTGTGTACAAACTAGGATGCCTAATAGTTCATTTCTAACTCATTTATAGGTTTTATTTTTTTCAATTGGTTTCTGGTAATTGGGGAAGTCTGGGAGAATTGTAATTTGTGTAACTTTGTTAGACTCATTGGGGAAAACAAATCATTTATAACAAGTTTTCCTTTTACAAATTCCAGATTTCTGGGGTTAAAACTGGATTACCCAAAATCTCAACTTTGATCTATTTTAAATTTTTCATGCATTCTGAATTAATGGTACATATTTCATGCAATGCTGAACACTTTAATTCACGGCAGATATACGTGTTTATGCTTACCTAGTTACTGGAATTCTGAGATGTGTGACCATCACTGCCTCCCAACCCTTACGTTGCCCCTTGCTTGCTTTTTTGCCTCTGTGTGTTAGTACCACTGCTCAAAGTAGCTTCTGCTATGGAGTATGCAGGTAGAGAGAGTTGTTTTATTCTGATAATTGCCAGCATTGCATGATCTGAAACAATACAGCACAGGCATTGAATTTTAATTTGCTACATGCATGATCGTTAATAATGTAGCCCAGATACAGGAGATAGCTGACACTTACATTGGACAGTCTAGAGGTATGCATGCTGAATAGAACATAACAAGTATAAACTAATTTTTACACTGCAAAAAAAAATGGATAGAGTTGCAGAACTAAAGATTGAGGCAAGGGAAAGACTCTATATCACAGGTTCATGAAGCCTTGACAGAACTAAATGGCACATCCCCAGGGCTATTTCTGGGTGAAGGCTTGCAGAGAAGGAGGAAGACAGGAATAACGCGGGGAGTTGGAACAAAAACACAGACAGAGACCAATAAATTGACTACTGATTATATAAATGATGGTGGCACACACTACTACAGCTCAAACATCTATGCTCCAAAAATGGAAATGGTACAAGAGTGAAAGTTGGGGCATTTCTTCTCAGAAACCTAAAGCTACAAATTATCGGCTGGCAGGACCTGTAAAGTCTGAATGAGTGAAACTACAGGTATAAATTCATACACTGGATAGATCAGCTATATTTACTTCAAAAGATTGCATCTGGATTGCAACCATATACTAGCCCACCATGTATATCCAAGACCAGTATAGTTAGGTCCAACTCATCCATTGGGGTCAACATTACAGTTTCACAAAAAATCACTGGGCTATGGATAGGGAAAAAAGTAAGAGGAGGTCCACACATCTGCACTTTTAGCTGGGAAGCCATGAAACGGGACTAGCCAAGTGAATGGGCCAAATCAGGAAAATTCACCCCTACACATAGCCTTAGAGGATAGAACACAGTCCTGGACACAAGTACTCGCTATTGAATCAGGCCCCCTTTATGGCCGCTTGTGTCTGCTAGGAGTAGCTCCAAGACCAGTCAGTGCATTATTGGTTAAAAAGTTCTTCTGGGTGAACTGGCACATACAATTGCTGATAACACAAATCTTAACCTTAAACTCACAGAACATACTTCTGTGTCCATGGTCCATAAGTCTATGGTATTGGCAACTCAAATTTTATCCCTAAATCATTGCAAAACATGAACTAAACCCTATAAAAGTAGTAACAATAACATTATGATTTTTTGGGCAACCCTGGGTGTGTGCCAACCCTGGGCTACATATATAAATATATATATATATATATATATATATATATATACATACACCTTATTNGGACTAGCCAAGTGAATGGGCCAAATCAGGAAAATTCACCCCTACACATAGCCTTAGAGGATAGAACACAGTCCTGGACACAAGTACTCGCTATTAAATCAGGCCCCCTTTATGGCCGCTTGTGCCTGCTAGGAATAGCTCCAAGACCAGTCAGTGCATTATTGGTTAAAAAGTTCTTCTGGGTGAACTGGCACTTACATTTGCTGATAACACAAATCTTAACCTTAAACTCACAGTACATACTTCTGTGTCCATGGTCCATAAGTCCATGGTATTGGCAACTCAAATTTTATCCCTAAATCATTGCAAAACATGAACTAAACCCTATAAAAGTAGTAACAACAACATTTTGATTTTTTGGGCAACCCTGGGTGTGTGCCAACCCTGGGCTACATATATAAAAATATAAATATATATATATATATATATATATATATACATACACCCTATTTATTGTACAGTGCTGTATAATATATTGGCACTATATAAATCCTGTTTATGAATAATATTAAAATTAATATATATAACAATATATATATATATATATATGCACCTTTTTTTCTTTGTAAAAAAAGAAATAACTTCCTACCCTAATTTTTTTCTACTGCTGTGTCTTATATATAAAATGTTCAGTTAAGCTAGAAGACTGGCAGGATGCAGTGGCTTCATTATTTAAAGCTAAATCAGCAGATGTAAGTTTGACTCACATAAAATTACAGTTTTAGAAGGATAATTGTCTGAGTAGATTTGGGTCATGACTTTTAATCAGGCTTTCACTGCAATAATATTTCCATTATGTGATTTACGTTAATTTGTTATTACTGTGTAGAACTGTGCCATCTGATGTGTGCTGTAGAAATAAAATATGGCTTAAGCAGTAACCTTCACAGCTGTTACAGAAAATTATTTTTTTGTGAGGTGCTGGTTATAACACACTAAGGTAATTAAGGTTTCCTAGACCTGTGGCCTAATTTATCAGAAGGTCCCAATGCAAGAAACGAGCCAAAAGCCTACCTTCTTTTACAGAACCCTGTTTGGATCCACCAGAATCCCCAACAGATAAGATACTGATAAATCCCTATCCCCTTACACTTGACACCTTCATCTATTTGTAACTGTTTCCTATGTTCCTCTGTGTATTTGCTTCACCTAATCAAACTTGAGTAATCAGTTTAGCTAAACTCTTTAGCTAAAGTCTAAAAAAGTCATCAGCACATGCCATCAATGTAAGGGGGTACTTCACCACTAATCACTAATTAGTGTGTGTTTTGGGGGGTCATTTATGGGCTGCATTGTATGTATGTTGAATTTTTAATGTACAGCGCTGTGTAATGTGTTGACGCTATATAAATCCTGTTTAATATTATTATATAATAATAATAATTAATAAAATAATAAATGGGATGCCATTTAGAGCTGCAATGTATGCATATGTTTGGGGGTCATGGGTGATGCAATATGTGCGTGTGTGTGTGTAGGGAGGCCATAAAGGGCAATATTGTATGTATGTAGAGGAAATCATATAATATGTGTGGGGGGGGGGAGGTGTAGTCTTGGGTGGCTTTATTGTATATGTCCATGTAGGGGGACATAAGGTTGCACTGTATGTTTGTACGTGGGATATGGAGGCTGCAACATGTGGGTTCTCAGAGCACTGTATTGTATATGTGCTTGGGGGGTGTGAGGTTGTGTTGTTGTGTGTAGAGAGAGGCTGATGGATTGGTGATCTGCATTGTATGCAAGCATCAGTAGGGGGTTGCAGAATGGTTGTCAGTAAATGTTAGGCATCGGGTGCACTTAAAAAAAAAAAGGCACCATTCCACACCATCAATTGTCCTTACTGTGCATAGTGGAAATTCACATAAATACAGCAAATATTTGTAAACCTCTTTCTATATTAGGGCATTTGAAGACTAGTGATTTTGCAAAAAAAATTTAAATTTGCATTCTACCATGCTTTGCTGCAATAGATAGAAATGCAGTGGATTCACAGTGCCACTCATTCTAAACAGTACCATAATGTGTGTGTAAATAACACATCTGCATCAAACACACATAACAAACCTGTATCTTTTTGTAAACCACAACATACACATGTGAACCATTGGTGTGTGATGGTCTATTGTCTTAAAAAATGGTGCAGGTCCATTATCTGTGACCAACTTAAAGTTAGGTATGTTGGACATGTCAGGGCTGCACTTAGGCCCTCTACATAATTCTGGTATGAACATGTGTTTTTATTACACATAGAATTTGTGCAAGAAATTTTACAATGTCATCAAACCTTATGGGGATTTTTGTATTTTTGGAATGGGGAAAGGTTAGTAAACACTGTTATGCTGTTTTTCATTTTCCCCTAGTCCCTTGTGAAAAGGCTTGCACATTGGTTTGTGTTGCAATGATTTAGCTCATTTCCCGATGACCACACAGAAAGGAAAAAAAAGTTTCCTCAATTAGGCCACAAGGAGCTCTAAAAACCTGACAGGTTTAAACTTTATTGATGTTTGTCCAGAAACACAAATTATACCTAAAAACACCACTTTAGGGGAATTTGTAGGGACTCTCAGGAGGAGCACTGGTAACTGTCAGGAACATAAACAGATAGGACATTTTCCAGTTCCTGCTAATGTCTTTATGCAGATTAAAATTAGAATATCATAACTGTCAGCATAGATGATTGACTGCAGTTACCTCTGAAAGATAAACTAATGAGCAGAAAAAAATATGGGAATCTATCTATGCAGACAAATATGAGAAGACATTTGCAGAAAGAAGAAGGGGCTGTCTGTCCCTAGGATGTGCACATAATGAGAAGGACACCTATAGTACAGTGTGATGTCTTTTATATTAGCACAATAACTGAAGTTATGTACCCACTGTTAAATAAGTAATAACCTTCAAGGTATTTATGCTTTTATCATTAAACATAATAGGCCTGATTGATTAGAACTCTCTAAGACTGGATAAGATAGACTATAATTGGAGAACCTGGGTGATTCAGCAAACCTGGAATGCATCTGGTCCAGGATTGAAAACATTTGCCAACTAATAACACATGATTTTTAAAAAATCCTTTACAGGTTTTCTGGATCATCTTGGTTCTCCCATAATCTTTTCCAGTCCTGGAGAGCTTTAATAAATCAGCTCCAATGTATCTAACAAGAAGACATTTGTTTCATTTATGTGTGCACCAGATCTTACCCTCAGTATTATGTGAGCTTGCACTGGCAGTGGACAAGAGCAGATAGGGGCTGGGACTACATGTTCTGTGATGCTCTGCACACCAGTGATGATGTGGCCCAAAAGATGAAATCATAGTAGAAGATACTGCGCATGCAGGGACTGGGGAGCAGGCATGTCACCTGAAGGGCACTGTAGCCACCCTAAAAAGGAAGGTAGGGGCATAGAGAAAAGGGGCTCTTCACATAATGGACCTGATTTAATAAAGAAATCTGTTCTAGATTTACTGGATCACTGATAGAAGTGTATCCTCTCCAGCCTTGGGGAGCTTTATTAAATCACGCCCCGTGTTCTTAAGCATTCACAGTTTCCAAGCTGTAACAGGATTCTTACTGAGCACTGAAGCAGTTTTCGAAATCTTTTTGAATCTTTTGATGAACCTAATGAACCTTTAACATCAGTTGATAGGGTTAATTTATAAAAAATAGGGTTAATTTAAAAAAGTTGATTTCACTGATGTCATACTCAGATCAAAAAGTAATTAAAACAGTAAATACAAAAGTAATACCAACTAATTAAAAACAAAGTAACAATGATCTTACATATTATTTCTCAGTTGAACTTTTGAGCAGTCAGTTAAACATTAATAACGCACAGTATTAGCCATGTTTTATTCTGCTTCCCAAAACCCCTAACAACTTTGTGTTTCCTTCCAGATACAGAGCTCATAGTTTGTGTTGAGCCATTAACAGATCCCTCTGCTTCCTTGAGGGCCAAATTCCACTCTGAAGCAGTCAACTAGCAGTCTAAAATACTGTTTCATCATTCTGTGCTAGGGGTGATGAAGAAAGACATTTCATGTACTGGTGCCCAGCTTTTACTTTATAGTGAGGAGAAAGAGTAGTAGGAACTGCCCCCCATTTCCTTCCTTTGAGGAGTACACTGATTAGTTGCAGCATGCTGCCAAGTCTTTGTCTATGACGGAACATTTATTTACAAAATTAAGACGTGAACTTTTTTTGGTGAGGAGAATTCACACTTGTAACAGTATTTGTCATTTAGAGCATGCCATCTAAATTAAGAATAACATTTCCCACATACAATTGTACAAATGATTTTACAATAACTACAGGAGTACTGGTACAAGTGTAATGTTATTTATTTTTCTTAAATACATAAATTACATAAATAGTGATAAGTGTAATTGAGAATTTCAGTTACATTTTTTTACTTTTTAATTGTTTTGCCCAAATTTAAGTGAAATGTTTGGTGATCACTAAGGTGACATTATTTCAATTTATACTGCTTTTAGGCTGCGTACGTGTCATTGTATCTTTTATGATCTTTCCACGACAAAAGACTGAAAGATGCCTGAATGAGTGCTGCACATACAGTGCCGTTCTGCTCTATGGAGGGGGCAGGGGGGGGGGAAAGACAGAGTTCTCTCTTCCTTTTACTTGTGCTCTCTCCCCTTCACTTGATATGCAGTCGTTCATGGACCCACCAGGACGGAATCATGAACGATGTCGCACGAGCACTGCCCTCAAGTGATAATCAGGTGAGAATAATCTGACGTGTGTATGTAGCCTTAGTTTGGATTTGTATTACAAAAAACTTTTAAAGTTTTTCTTAAAATTATAAAGAAAGTAGGGGAAACTTTACTATGGTCGGCGTTTGCAGGGAAGTAGGTGCATTGAATAGTAGGGCACCTGGCACTTACATTTTTGGAAAATGTGATTATACAGTACATTAGACAATGTGTGTTCCTATTAGTGGAGTTTTTACCATATCAGTTTCAATTCCTGTTCTAAAGGTTTATTTTTCTATTCTGTAACTACACATTTCTGTTTTTGTACAATGTAGTCAGTGAGAAAAAGCAGCTAGAAAATGCAAGTTCCTTTTTATTTCAGACTTTATTCCTTATTCACTTGTTTTAAGTTATTACTTAGAAAAGTCAAAAAAAGATCTAAAATGTAAGTGAAACTACAAACATTAATTGTTTAAAAGGTCTAGTAAAGGATTACTGTATAAAAGTGTATAAAAAACTGTATAACTGTATAAACTGTATAAAAAGAAAAGAAAGGTTTATTCCTTATTTAAGGGACAAAAAACAAGGCAACAGCACACAAAAAAAGTAAAAGGAGCCAAGACTAATAAACCTAGTGATCACAATGACAACTCCCACATTCTCAAATGAGTAAATAGAATCTTGTTGTTATCACAAAAAACACAGGGATTCCAGTAAATCTGTTCAAAGAGGGGAGGGGGAGAACGACGGAGCGGCACCCCGCTGTGCTCTCTCCCCCTTCACTTCCATTAAAATCATTATTCGTCCATCGTCCGTGGATCCGCCAGGACTGTCGTTCGGACGATGGACGACGAGCGCTATACACACACCAGATTCCCGTCCGATATCGTCCCTGAGTCGATTATCAGACGAGAACCATTGCATGTGTGTATGTAGCCTAAAAGAAGCTTGTAGTCTGTTATACCTGTCCTGCTAAAAAAAAAAAAAGTTAGTTACCTGTTTGCTTGTGACTTTATTTTTTGAAGGAACTGACCTAAACTAGGCATACAGCAGGTAAAGTCAGCAAAATAGCAGACCATGATGTACATGTTTGTTGTGGGTCAGTGACTCAGAAATCTGTGTAAAAGTCAGAAATCTATCATTTTAGATGTAGGGGTCAGAAATTAAACCCTAGTTGTTTCTTCAAGTTTTCTTTTCCGCAATAAGTTTATTCGGTTTAGAATGGACTTAGTAGATTTAGTCACCTGAAAACTCATAACACCCAGATGATGGATTCTAAGACCAACAACCCCCCACCCCCACCCCACCCAACTTGGGGACTCTTGGTCATCACACACAATCCCCTCTAATTTAGCATTGTGCCAATGTACTTCTCCTATACTCAAATGTATTAAAGGTAACATTCCTCGTGTGTTCCCTAAAAATCATATATGCGCTTTGTAATTCTATGTATGAGGTTTTTAATGAGTCATATGACTTAAAGAGAGATTCCAACTTTAACCATGTTGTTAACAAACCAACAAAAACTTAATATAAGTAAGTTATTAATAAGCTCAAGCTACACAGTAATGCAAGATGAATGACAACCACAGCTTCTTTATTAAATAACTAAATCTGTTTATTTCTACTGAGCCAGGGATAATACAATGGCAACAAGGTTTAGTCCTGATTTATTCTTGAAAAAAAAATCTATTATGGGTCAATAGCTGGTAAATCCAGCAGGAAAAAAACCAACATCAATATATAGAAGGTAATTTGTTGGATCTTAAATTATTTTTACATAGCTAATTACTCTATCATTAGGTTTCTGTAAGTAAAGTAAAACCTAAATGACAAAAGCTAGTAAATGATATCCATGTTGGTGTAAATATCATAAAAAAATGAAATTCCTTGATATGCACTCATCATCTTATATACATATAAATGTCTGACCAGAAGTAAAAGCATTCCAAGAGGAATATCTTCCCAAGTCTTTATCTCACAGCCATCTTTCCTGATACAAGCTCATATAAATCAAATTAAGTTAAATGTTGTGGCTACACGTAATGAAAAAT
>NC_092863.1:69099841-69103729 GCF_032062135.1 Pyxicephalus adspersus
CTCCTGAAAAAAAGACCTAGGGCATATTTTGGCATTTCAAAAAATATAAGACAGTGCCTTATTATAGGGGAAACAGGGTAATACAGCTAAGACCCTGACGTCATGAAGCTTTTGTCTGCATCACATTTTGATGATTGCAAAGAGGGTGAGATATTTGAGAATGTATATACCCAAAAGCCCAGCAAGAAACTCTAGCTGCCGAACTATAGCAATTTTCTAGATAACTTCAAAGCTTCAAGTATGAAAAGATCTCCCCATATCTGTGCAGGGCAGGTACCATCTGGCATATCACTGGCACATATCACTTTATCCAATAACTAAATTGCATCTATTCTGTCCTTTCAATCTTAAAAAAAAATATGTAATATCCAGTTCCTATTTATATAATATAAACAGATTAGGGATTTTATATACTCTAGAGGGTCATCTAAAGAGCAGCAAATATGACATTCACCAATGATTTTCTGATGGAGAATCTTCCATGTCAGTGACAGTGATTGATTCCTCAGCAGAGAATGTTTGGCAAATGTCAGATTCCCTGCTTCATAAATAGAACCCTAAATTATCTCCCTGTCAAACATTTCCATAACCTGGTCTAATGTATACACCTAAACACCATTTTCTCAAATGCTAAGAGAGGATAAACTTAATGACCCTCTGTTACCTCATTGAAAAAATGGGTCCGCCAGTCACGTACATGTCAAGATACTTCTGCATGCCATAGGATGGGCACAAACCACCAAGATCATTATCAGGGAAAAATGAAGAGAAATAAATTGAATCTCGTACATCAGTCATATAAAACATTAAACATACATCCCAATACCTCCCACCAACTGGTTAACGTTCAGTCTCAAGTGCTCCATCACTGACCCAAATATGATTTACCCATTTTGGTCAGGGCTGACTTTACAAAATTCACTTGCAAACTGCTGTCCAAGTAATGAGCATAATAAAAAAGCATATTAGACCATTATTTCCCTCTGTTTGCCATCTTCATGACTCCTGGGAAAAATGCAGTCAGAAGCTCTCCAGGAGGAAAATCACATATATACTAAATCTCATTTAACCTCACCCTCCAAAACAAATTTGCAATCAACTATATTCCATCTATTGCTCTTTGATAAATAAAAACATGCATACAAAACATTTTGGTAAAATATATATATATTATTATGTTTTTAGTCTTTTGTTATGTTTTGTTGTTATTTTCCCTATTTTCTACAAATTGAGCTTTTACTCTTGGTCAGATAGCTACATACGGTATACATAAGGGTTGATTAGTCAAGTTTAGGCTGTTCACTTAGCAAAATGAAGTATCATTCTGCAAAAGAAAACTCTCCTAGCTAAGGTATTGAGGTGAAGCTTAGCTATCGTACCACATGCAAGCAAAATTGATTTTGCAAATAATATATAATTTTTTACTTCCTTGTATGTGACTTGGTACTCTTTTCAAAGTAAACTTTCACCATGATCACTAAACTAAGTGAATTAATCTTTGCAGAGTGGTAAATAACTTTGCTTAGTAAACAGCCTCTACTCCTGAAGTGAATCAACCTCATTGTCCTTTCCCTGCGTATGTGCATCAACCTGTTGAGGACTAATAATTCCATAATTTCAGGTGCATAAAATTTTAATATTTTTAAACTTATAAAAAGTATAAATTTAAAAATAAATCTAAAAATATAAGGTCTGGCTATTAAATAGGAGACTGATGTAACGGGCCTGATTTAATAAAGGTCCCCAAGGCTGGAGAGGATATACGTTCATCGAAAAAGCTGGATGATCCAGCAAACTTGGAATGGACTTCTTAAAAGTCATTTGTTATTTGTTAGCGAATGTTTTCAATCCTGGACTAGATCTATTCCAGGTTTGCTGGATCATCCAGGTTCACTGATGAAAGTGTATTCTTGGAGAGCTTGGGCACAATACTTTACCTTTATTTATATGATAATTCTAATGCTTGCCCCCTTTAATATTTTCTCTATTCACAACTAAGCACTGATGCACCACTGGTCGAGGTGAGGAGCAGATCAGTTTCTGCCAGCTGTTTCAAGGTATCTGATGTTTTTTTTTTATTATTACTGCATCTATTGACTCAAAGTTTGTTCCTTTAAGCACCAATTTCAATTTAGGAAAAAGAAAAGTCTCAAGGTGCCAAATCTGGTGAATATGGAGGATGTTCCAGCGTAGTAAAGTGTTTGTTGTACAGAAAGTGCTGTGTGAGAAGGAGCTAGCAAAAGACTTCCAAGTTTGCTGGATCACCCAGCTTCACTGATGAAAGTGTATCCTCTCCAGCCTTGGAGATCTTCAATAAATCAGATCCATTTACTTTACCATAGGCTAAGGATTTCACCCAACAATTGGATACACCTAGAAGAAATAGGAATGGGACATTTGTAGATGACATGCAATACCACTTTGTGGGTCATGTAGGGAGCTTTAATAAACTAGTCCCTTTCTCTCAGCTTTGTCTCAGCTTTGTCAAAACTTTCCCATAATATTTGTGGTTCACTGTTGTGCCTTCTGCAACCCATTCTGCTAAAATAATGCCCTTACAGAAAAAAACATGATGAGCATGGCTTTGAATTTGGATTTGCTTTGACAGATTTTTTCGATTCTTAGTGATGAAGATGTTTTCCAGTACATTGACTGTCATTTTGTATCAGGATCATACTGGAAAATCAAGGGTTCCTCCTAAGTGATAACTTTAAAAAAGGTTCCAGTCCACCTCAACTTGCTGCAGAATGTAAGTGCAAATTTCCTTGCAGCACTCTTGCTGATAGCAAAACTTTGTTAAAGCATGTACCTTTAGCGTAGGTTCATACCTGCCTCAGGATCGGGTGATCCCGCATGGCTTCCAGCGGCTGGCACCTTGCCAACCACTCGATCAATTTCACCCCATTGAACATTTGACACATTTGGGACTATACTGTTTATTTCAATCCCCATTAATTCTCTATGGGGATGCTGTAGGGGGAAGATCCTTGCAGAGACTCTCTGGAGGCAGCAGTTACCTGGCATGTGGAAGCAGTAACCAAACCACAACCTCAAGGTTTGCCAGTCTGAGCATAGCTTTCTTCATGTATTTTGCATTTGTTTGTTATCATATCTATAGCAGAGGGAAAAAAAACTTTTTAACAAAAAGTGCAGTTACCATTTAAGATAAAAAGTCTTTTAGGCTGGCAGTGCTCCCCTCTTTAAGAAAAAAGCTATAAAACATTCCACAAATGGATGAATGTGAGTCAAACCTGATAAAATATGACAGTGAGATTCATTGAAATCAGATTACACATTTAATTAAGCTCCTAATATATTAAGGACACTAATTAACTGAACCATTTTGGCAGTGTGCAATTTTGCTCAGTCTAATATGTTTCAAAGGCTCTCAACTCAAAGACTAGGCAACCAGAAATATCTTGATCTATTGCCGTATTACGCTTTCATACTCAAGTGAGCGATAAAGCTGTAAATTAAAGTTCTCCTTTTACTAATTCCGTCCTTAGAATTATAAATGTGCCATGGTCATTATATATAGACTTGAATGATGACAAATGGGAGCCAATCTTTTGTGCATTCAAAAAAATGGAACAATAAAGGTAACTTTTTATATTTAAAATCATGTAACAGAGTCAAGCATAAAACTACTTCTGTAATAAATGTGATGAATCATATTCAATATAGTTTGAATGTTATGTTTGAAAACATATCAGAGATGATCTTATTTAGACATTATGTCATTTTCTGCTCTTTAATCTGTAATAGAGGAGGAATGTAATGAGAGAATAGGAATTAATAATAGAAGAGATCAGAGAATGAAGCTAATTTTCTCCAGAGGATTCAAAGTGCCAAAAAGCTAAGAGGAGTAAAAAATGAAGAAGCAGCCAG